>NW_028225181.1:58774861-58782361 GCF_052327205.1 Somniosus microcephalus
AATTTGAAAAAATTTGAATTTGAGAGACAGAGAGACAGAGAGACAGAGAGAGGGAGACAGAGAGACAGAGAGAGAAAGACAGAGACAGAGAGAGAGATGGACAGACAGAGCGAGACAGAGCGAGAGAGAGAGACAGAGAGAGAGACAGAGAGAGAGAGAGAGACAGAGAGAGAGAGAAACAGAGAGAGAGCGAGACAGAGAGAGACAGAGAGAGAGACAGAGAGAGAGAGAGAGACAGAGAGAGAGAGAGAGACAGAGAGAGAAAGGGAATTTAATTGTTTTTCTGTTATTTTATTTTGTTCCTGATGTAAAATATAATTTGTTTCTAGAAAGAGAGGACTGAATTGAAAACGAATGATTGAAATGGTCGGGAATCTGTTACCGAGGGGTTAATGGCAGTGTATGGGCATGAGGCACACACATACACACTCAATTCAGTTCAATTCAAATCGCTTTATTGGCATGATAAGGTACATCTTATGTTGCCAAAGCATCGAAATACATTTATGGTTGAACACATAAACGCAGATCTATTCGTACAGTGTATAAGCAGATATATCCCTGAGTGTATAAATATACATTCATATAATTTATATATACTCTTTTCTTAGGTTTACTGGTTGTCCCTCTGTTTATGGCAAGC
Source organism: Somniosus microcephalus (assembly GCF_052327205.1). Lineage (NCBI taxonomy): Eukaryota > Metazoa > Chordata > Chondrichthyes > Squaliformes > Somniosidae > Somniosus > Somniosus microcephalus. Next base: position 58,775,505 of record NW_028225181.1, read on the forward strand.
TGTAACATAGTGTGCCGCTAGTGTTACACGGTTTCTCTCTTCCCCTAGTCGGTATGGGAGTTTTTGGTCGTCATTCAAATTTCTGAATTCAGGGCATATTTGTGTGAATTTTGGGTAGAAATTCTCCCTGATGCCCTGATATTTTCCACAAGCTGTGAGGAAGTGCATCTCTGTCTCCACCACTCCCTGACTGCAGTGAGAGCATATCCTGTCCTCTCTTGGCAGCCGGGTCTGCCTGTGTCTGCCTTTTTCGATCGCCAGGCTATGTTCGCTATGTCTGTACCTTGTCAAGGTTTTTCTCAGTTTGCTATCCTTTACCATGGTCAGGTAATCAGCCATGTTGTATTGTCTGTTTAGGGCCAAGTAGCAATTGAGTTTGCTTTGGGTTTTTGTTGTTTCTGCCCAATATGACAGGTATTTTTCCTTTTGCTTAGTGACAATTGTGTTGGGTCGAATTCTCTGTGCTACGATGTCACTGTCCTGGGGCTGGTTATTGTTAGTAGTGTTAGTAGTTACTTCACTGAGTCACTCACACACGAACAAACACACACACATTCCCATGCACACACACATGAACACACTCACTAACACACACACACAAATGCACTCACAATCCCATGTGCACTCCCAAAATGAACACAGACACTCAAACACATACAGTCACAGACACACACTCACTCTCTCTCTCACTAACACACACAGACTCTCACACTCATTCTCACTGTGATGGAATACTCTCCACTTGCCTGGATGAGAGCAGCTCCAACAACACTCAAGGAACTCGACACCATCCAGGACAAAGCAGCCCGCTTGATTGGCACCCCATCCACCACCTTCAACATTCACTCCCTCCACCACCGGCGCACCGTGGCTGCAGTGTGTACCATCTACAAGATGCACTGCAGCAACTCGCCAAATCTCCTTCAACAGCACCTCTCAAACCCGCGACCTCTTCCACCTGGAAGGACAAGGGCAGCAGGCGCATGGGAACACCACCACCTCCAAGTTCCCCTCCAAGTCACACACCATCCTGACTTACACATGGAATCATTGAATGATACAGTATAGAATCAGGCCATACGGTCCATTGTGTCTTTATGTCCTTCCAGTATTCATACAACTCCCTTTCGAAAGTTCCTATTGAATCTGCTTCCACCGCCCTTTCAGGCAGCGCGTTCCAGATCACAACAACTCGCTGCATAAAATAAATGTCTCCTCATGTTGCCTCTGGCTGTTGGATTCTATTCATAATGCCAAGGATCTCATATGCTTTATTAACAGCCTTCTCAATTGTCATAGAATCATAGTCATAGAGACATAACGACACAGAAGGAGGCCATTCGGCCCATCCAGTCCGTGCCGGCTCTCTGTAGAGCAATCCAGTCAGTCCCATTCCCCCGCTTTATCCCCGTAACCCTGCAAGTTTATTTCCATCAGGTGCCTATCCAGTCTCCCCTTGAAAACATTGAGTGTCTCCGCTTCCACCACTTCCGTCGGCAGCGAGTTCCAGGTCCTCACCACTCGCTGCGTAAAAAAGTTTTCCCTCACATTCCCCCCTGTATCTCTTGCCCAAAACTTTAAATCTGTGTCCCCTAGTCCTTGTACCATCAACTAGAGGGAACAGCCTTTCCCCGTCTAGCCTATCCAAACCCATCATAATCTTATACACCTCGATCAAATCACCACTCAACCTCCTTTGCTCCAATGAAAACAAATCCAGCTTCTCCAACCTGTCCTTGTAGCCAAGGTCGAGAGCTGGAGTGACAGTTTGAAGGTTGAGAGCTGCAGAGACAGTTTGAAGGTCGAGAGCTGGAGAGACAGTTTGAAGGTCGAGAGCTGGAGAGACAGTTTGAAGGTCGAGAGCTGGAGAGACAGTTTGAAGGTCGAGAGCTGGAGAGACAGTTTGAAGGTCGAGAGCTGGAGAGACAGTTTGAAGGTCGAGAGCTGGAGAGACAGTTTGAAGGTCGAGAGCTGGAGAGACAGTTTGAAGGTCGAGAGCTGGAGAGACAGTTTGAAGGTCGAGAGCTGGAGAGACAGTTTGAAGGTCGAGAGCTGGAGAGACAGTTTGAAGGTCGAGAGCTGGAGAGACAGTTTGAAGGTCGAGAGCTGGAGAGACAGTTTGAAGGTCGAGAGCTGGAGAGACAGTTTGAAGGTCGAGAGCTGGAGAGACAGTTTGAAGGTCGAGAGCTGGAGCGGAACCTGGTTACCAGGACGCCAAGTTGGACAGCCAGGGGTAATGTGCAGGCCAGGTGTGTGGAAGAAACCGAGGGGAAACATCGAGAAAAACTGAGAGGAAACATCGAGAAAGACAAAGGAAACATCGAGAGAGAGAGAGGGGAAACATCGAGAGAGACCAAGAGGGAAACATCGAGAGAGACTGAGGGGGCACTTTATTTATTTAATTTTAATAATTAATTAATTAAATGTATTTAACTATAAGTTGTGAGTTCCTCACGATGCTCTCCCAGTGCGGCCACCCTGTAACCAGAGAATATTCTAGAAGCCTGGGTAGAAATATCAATGTAATTACTGTAGAAATGACTTTTTTTACATTATTGCTTGCTCATTTTATGTGCTGTCTTTTTATGTCTTTTATTTATTTTATGTCTGCTTTATTTATATTTAAAGTATGTATGCGTGTATATGTCAGTATGTGTTTTTTTGTGATGGCGCCTATTAAGATGGCTGCCATCCTTGCGAGCTCCGTGCGTACCAGGCAGCTAAGTGTTCTTGCTGCTTGGCGCTCTCGGCTCGTCAAGAAAAAAGCATTTCACTGACTAGATTTCACTTCTTGTATTTAGTTATGTGACCAATAAAATTGAAATTGAAAAAATTGAAGATCCCCCATCCCCGGAACCATTCTGGTAAATCTCCTCTGCACCCTCTCGAGGGCCTTCACTTCCTTCCTAAAGTGTGGTGACCAGAACTGGACGCAATACTCCAGTTGTGGCCTAACCAGCGCTTTATAAAGGTTCAGCATAACTTCTCTACTTTTGTACTCAATACCTCTATTTATGAAGCCCAAGATCCCATATGCTTTGTTAACCAGTCTCTCAATATGTCCCGCCACCTTCAGGGACCGATGCACCTTAACTCTCGGGTCCCTCTGTCCCTGCACACTCTTTAAAACTGTGCCATTAAGTGTATATTGCCTCACCCTGTTCCTTCTGCCAAAATGCATCACCTCACACGTCTCCGTACTAAATTCCATCTGCCACTTGTCTGCCCATTCTGCGAGCCTTTCTATGTCCTGTTGCAGTCGATTGGTATCATCCTCACTGTTTGCCACACCCCCAAGTTTGTTGTCATCAGCAAATTTAGAAATTCTACTCTGTATTCCAATATTCAGGTCATTTATATATATCAAAAAAAGCAGTGGCCCCAGCACTGACCCTTGGGAAACACCACTGTCTACCATCCTCCAGTCTGAAAAACAGCCATTTACCACAACTCACTGTTTTCTGTCCTTAAGCCAATTCCTTATCCAAGCTGCCACTGACCCACCTATTCCATGACCCTTAACTTTGTTAACCAGCCTTCTATGTGGTACTTTGTCAAACGCCTTCCTAAAATCCATGTAGACATTCCCTTCATCAATCCTCTCTGTTAGAAACATAGAAACATAGAGGATAGGAGCAGGAGTAGGCCATTCGGCCCCTCGAGCCTGCTCCGCCATTCAATGCGATCATGGCTGATCATCCAAATTCAGTACCCGGTCCTTGCCTTCTCCCCATATCCCTTGATCCCTTTAGCCTTAAGAAATATATCTAACTGCTTCTTGAATATATTTAATGAATTGGCCTCAACTGCCTTGTGTGCTAGAGAATTCCACAGGTTCACCGCTCTCTGGGTGAAGAAATTCCTCCTCATCTCAGTCCTAAATGGCTTACCCCTTATCCTTAGACTGTGACCCCTGGTTCTGGACTCCCCGACCATCGGGAACATCCTTCCTGCATCTAGTCTGTCTAGTCCTGTCAGAATTTTATAAGTTTCAATGAGATCCCCTCTCATTCTTCTAAACTCCAGCGAGTACAAGCCCAATCGACACAATCTCTCCTCATATGTTATTCCTGCCATCCCAGGTATCAGCATGGTGAATCTTTGCTGCACTCCTTCCATGGCAAGAACATCCTTCCTCAGATAAGGCGACCGAAACTGCACACAATACTCAAGGTGTGGTCTCACCAAGGCCCTGTACAACTGCAGCAAACATCCTTGTTCCTGCACTCAAACCCTCTCGCTACGAAGGCCAACATACCATTTGCCTTCTTAACCGCCTGCTGCACCTGCATGCTTACTTTCAGTGACTGTTACTTCATCAAATTAATTGAATACACACACCCAGGTCCCTCTGTTCCCACCCTCTCTCTAAAATTGTACCCTTTAGTTTATTCTGCCTCTCTCATTCTTCCTACTAAAATGAATCACTTCGCACTTCTCTGTGTTACATTTCATCTACCACGTGTCTGCCCATTTCACCAGTCTGTCTATGTCCTCCTGAAGTCTGTTACTATCCTCCTCACTGCTTAATACCTTTCCGAGTTCCGTGTCATCTGCAAACTTTGAAATTGTGCCCCGTATACCCAAGTCCAGGTCATTAATATACATCAAAAAGAGCGGTGGTCCCCTGGGGAACACCACAGCACACTACCCTCCAGTCCGAGAAACAACCGTTCGAAAGAAAGACTTGTATTTCTATAGCGCCTTTCACGACCACTGGACGTCCCAAAGTGCTTTACAGCCAATGAAGTACTTTTGAAGTGTAGTCACTGTTGTGATGTAGGAAAAGCGGCAGCCAATTTGCGCACAGCAAGCTCCCACAAACAGCAATGTGATAATGACCCAGATAATCTGTTTTAGTGATGTTGATTGAGGGATAAACATTGGCCCATTGTCCGCATGCCCGATACGAGACTCCCAAAACAAGCGCTCTACTCGGAGCTCCGACATGGCAGGAGAGCCCCAGGTGGGCAGAGGAAACGCTTCAAGGACACCTTCAAAGCCTCCTTGAAAAAGTGCAACATCCCCACCGACACCTGGGAATCCCTGGTCAAAGACCACACAAAGTGGAGAAGAAGCATCCGGGAAGGCGCCGAACACCCCGAGTCTCTTCGCCGGGAGCAAGCGGAAGCCAAGCGCAAGCAGCGCAAGGAGCGCACGTCAACCCAAGCACCCCACCCACCCGCCCCTTCAACCACCATCTGCCCCACCTGTGACAGAGACTGTAGGTCCGGCACTGGACTCATCAGTCACCTGAGAACTCATTTATAATGTGGAGGAAAGTCATCCTCGGTTCCGAGGGACTGCCTAAGGAGAGAAGAAGAAATATCGGCCAGGACACCGGGGATAACTCCCCTGCTCTTCTTCGAAATAATGCCGCAGCATCTTTTACGGGGCCTCATCCAAAAGACGGCACCTCCCACAGGGCAGCGCTCCCTCAGCACTGCACTGGCGTGTCAGCCTAGATTTTTGTGCTCGAGTCTCTGAAGAGGAACTTGACCCCGCAACCTTCTGACTCAGAGGCGAGAATGCTACCCACCGAGCCACAGCTAACTCTATATATCAGTCGTTCCTTCATCGTCGCTGGGTCAAAATCCTGGAACTCCCTCCCTAACAGCGCTGTGGGAGCACCTTCGCCACACGGACTGCAGCGCTTCAAGAAGGCAGCTCACCGCCACCTTCTCAAGGGGCAACTAGACATGGGCAATAAATGCTGGCCTTGCCCAGCGATGCCCACATCCCAGGAACGAAAAAAACAAAGTCTCACTCACATTTACACACACACACACACACAGACTCATACACTCACTCACAGTTACACAGACACACACACACATTTACACGCTCACACACAAGTGTAGCGGACATGCTAACTAGACACGAGCCAATGCTTGCTAGGGCATTGGTGCAGATAATAAATTGCTGAGTTGCTGCCTGCGATTATTCTTTAGCCGTTCCTCGGGACCTGGGAGGTCACCTTGTGAATGAGGAGGTAGATTCCGCAGCTATCCATCCTAGCTCTGAGCATCTCGATATCCCTCCTCCATCACTCCACTCCGCACATGCCCTCTCCCTCCATCACTCTACTCTGCACATTCCCTCTTTCACTCTACCCTGCACTTTCCCTCTCTCTCTCTATGCCTCTGTCTCTTTCTCTATCTCCGTCACTACCCCTCCCAGTCCGTCTCTCTCCCTCTTTCTCCTTTAGCTGACCTTTAAGCGTCAGTTCTAAGTGGGTCACACGTCATCTCTCCTGCACCTGGACCGCAATCTGCAGTGGGGAGGGTCTCGTTCCCCAGACCCCGTGGGAAGGGGCATCACATCGCCCCTCCCTTCCTCCCCTCCCTACCACCCCTTCACCTCCATCCCATCCCTTCCTTCCATTCTTCCTCCCCTCCCCATCATCCACTCCCCTCACTCCCTCCCACCATCCCCTCCTTCACTCCCTCCCTCTCTCCCTCCCTCTCTCCTTCCCTTCCCTCCCCCTCCACCTCTCCCTCCCTCCCTCTCTCCGTCCCTCCCTCCCTCTCCCTCTCTCCTTCCCTCTCTCCCTCTCCCTCTCTCCTTCCCTCCCTCCCTCCCTCCCCACCACCTCTTCCACAGGACTCCACTCACCTTCCGATCATCCTCCATCTCCTGTTCGATTCAAGCTGCGATCAGGGGGTGGGCTGCGATTCAAAGTGAAGAAACTCTGTTCCCAGTTTCCAATCGACAGCCTCACAGAAGCCAGTGGAGGGCGAATTGTCACAGGTAACAGTCCCTCGCTCTCAATGACACTGAGCACTTGGCAGTCGTACGTCACGCTCTCCTCTCTCTCTCCGTCTCTGTCTCACTTGGCCTCACTCTGTCCTCTCTCT
>NW_028225181.1:58784861-58844394 GCF_052327205.1 Somniosus microcephalus
GGGGTCTCTGGACAGGGAGCCTGGGCTGATTCAACCCCTCTCTAACCCGGGGGTCACTGGACAGGGATCCTGGGCTGATTCACCCCCCCTCCCTAACCCGGGGGGTCACTGGACAGGGACCCTGGGCTGATTCAATTCACAATTCACAATTCAAATCGCTTTATTGGCATGATAAGTTACATCTTATGTTGCCAAAGCATCAAAATACATTTATGGTTTACCACATAAACGCAGTTCTATTCATACAGTGTATAAACAGGTATATCCCTGAGTGTATAAATATACATTCGCATTGTTTATATATATTCTTTTCTTAGTTTACTGGTTGGCTCTCTGTTCATGGCAAGCTGTAACATAGCGTGCCGCCAGTGTTATACAGCTTCTCTCCTCTCCCAGTAGGAATGGGAGTTTTTGGTTGTCATTCAGATTTCTGAAATCAGGGCATATTTGTGAGAATTTTTGGTAGAAATTCTCCCTGATGCCCTGATATTTTCCACAAGCTGTGAGGAAGTGCATCTCTGTCTCCACCACTCCCTGACTGCAGTGAGAGCATATCCTGTCCTCTCTTGGCAGCCTGGTCTGCCTGTGTCTGCCTTTTTCGATCGCTAGGCTATGTTCGCTAAGTCTGTACCTTGTCAAGGTTCTTCTCAGTTTGTTATCCTTTACCATGGTCAGGTAATCAGCTATGTTGTATTGTCTGTTTAGGGCCAAGTAGCAATTGAGTTTGCTTTGGGTTTTTGTTGTTTCTGCCCAATATGTCAGATATTTTTCCTTTTGCTTAGCGACGATTGTGTTGGGTCGAATTCTTTGTGTTACCCTGTCACTGTCCTGGGGCTGGTTATTGTTCGTATTGTTAGTAGTTACTTCACTGAGTCCCAGGACTAGTTGACTGAGGGTATTCTTCTTTATGGTCAGCTCTTGGCATTTCAGGGCGTCGTAGTGATAGCATTGGGGATTGCTCATTTGTAGGTGATTCCAAAATTTGGTGGCTCTTTTTTGGATAGTGATTATTAATGGATATTGGCCTAGTTCCGCCCTGCATGCATTGTTTACTGTTTTCCTTTGAGTCCGGAGGATACTTTTACAGAATTCTGCATGTAGGATCTCAATTGGGTGTTTGTCCCATTTTGCAAATTCTTGTTGAGTTAGCGGTCCCCATACCTCACTGCCATAGAGTGCAATTGGTTCAATTACTGATTTGAAAATTTTGAGCCAAATGCTAATTGGGATTTCTATTTGGATTGATTTTTTGATGGCATAGAAAGCCCTTCTTGCTTTCTCTTTCAGTTCATTCACAGCCAGTTTGAAGTTTCCCGTAGAACTGATTTTTAAGCCCAAGTATGTGTAGTTAGTGGTTTGTTCAATTTTGGTTGTTCCTACTGTGAAATTTATTTTGTGTCCCTGATGTTTGGATCTTTGCTGGAACACAAGGACTTTGGTTTTTTGGGGATTTATTGTCAGGGCCCAAGTCTGGCAGTACAACTCCAGCAGGTCCAGGTTTTGCTGTAGCCCCTCTTTAGTAGGTGACAGCAGAACCAGGTCGTCTGCATAGAGGAGGAATTTAACCTTGGATTCATATAGGGTGAGGCCGGGTGCTGTAGATTGTTCAAGTAGTTTTGCCAATCCATTTATGTAAATATTAAAGAGTGTCGGTGAGATTGGCGAGCCCTGCGTCACCCCCCGCCCCTGTGGGAAGTATTTTGTTTGTTTGTCTCCAATTTTAACTGCACATTTGTTGTTTGTATACATTGATTTAATTACATCATATGTTTTCCCTCCTACCCCACTTTCGATAAGTTTCAGGAATAAACCGTCATGCCAGATGGAGTCGAAAGCCTTCTGGAAATCTACAAAGCATGCGTAGATTTTGCTTTTGTTATGGTGAACGTGTTTGTCAATTAGGGTCTGTAGGGTGAAGATATGATCGGATGTTCTATAGTTTGGCAGGAATCCAATTTGGCTTTTACTCAAGACATTGTGCTCCTCAAGGAAGTTTATAAATCTTTTGTTTATGATGCTACAGAATACCTTCCCCAGGTTACTGTTTACACAGATGCCTCGATAGTTGTTTGGGTCGATTTTGTCCCCACTTTTGTATATGGGCGTTATGAGTCCTTTGTTCCAGATATCAGGGAAATAACCGACACTCAGAACCAAGTTGAAGAGTTTTAGGATAGCCAGTTTCATTTTGTTGTCTGTGTGTTTAATCATCTCGTTTAGTATGCCGTCTGTCCCGCAGGCTTTTCCTGGTCGCAGGTCCTTGAGTTTTTCAAGAAGTTCTTTTTCTGTTATTATGGCGTCCAGCGGGTTTTGGTTATCTTTTATGGCCATTTCTAGCTTTTCCAGTTTTTTGCATATTTGGTGTTGCTCTGGTCTTAGTGTGTTTTTCTGGTATAATTTTTCAAAGTGGTTTACCCATGTGTCCCCATTTTGAATGGCCAAATCGTCGTGTTGTTTTTTGTGTAGTGTTTTCAAGTTTTCCCAGAAACAATTGGAATCAATGGATTCCTCCATGGAGCTGAGTGTATTCTTAATATATTGCTCTTTTTTGGTTCTGAGTGTGTTTCTGTATTGTGTTAGTGTCTGACAATAAGTAAGGCGTAGTTCCTCGTTTTCTGGATGTCTGTGTTTTTGGTTTGATATTTTTCTAAGTTTTTTCCTCATGTTATGGCAATCTCGGTCAAACCATTTTTCATAGTTTTTTGTTTTGGGTTTGTTCTTGCGAGCTTTCAAGTTTGCATTTGTTGCCAAATTATCAAAAATATTGTTTAGTTTACTAACTGCCCGGTTTACGCCTTCTTTATTGTGAGTGTATATGTTATCCAGAAAGGTGTCTAAGAGAGCTTGAGTTGATGCATTGCTAATTGTTTTCTGGTATTTTTCCGTGTCGTTTTTGGCCCATCTGTACGATTTTTTGGTGTTGTACAGTTTACTGGGTTGTGTTTCTATGTTGTTTGTTTCTGTCTTTTTGAGGAACATAGTAATTTGACTGTGATCTGACAGTGTTGTTTGTGGTTTGACTGTGAATGCTCTGAAAGAGGATGGGTCTAAGTCTGTAATCATATAGTCTACTGTGCTGCAGCCAAGAGGTGAGCAATAGGTCGATCTTCCTAGGAGGTCTCCTATGAACCTACCATTGACAATGTACAGACCCAGGTTTCGACAGAGCTGTAGTAGCTGTTTTCCATTGGTATTTGACTGCTTGTCGCAGTTATGCCTGTATGGAAGGGAAGGGATGTCAAAGTGGTTATTCCCGAAAACGTAATTGTTTCCCTGATTATTGGTGAAGTCTGGTTCTTCGCCCGTTCTTGAATTGAGGTCCCCACAGATCAACACGTTCCCCTGGGCCTGGTATTGGATAATTTCCCCCTCCATGTTGGAGAAGATTCACCCCCCTCCCTAACCCGGGGGTCTCTGGACAGGGACCCTGGGCTGATTCACCCCCCTCCCTAACCCGGGGGGTCACTGGACAGGGACCCTGGGCTGAATCAACCCCTCCCTAACCCGGGGGTCACTGGACAGGGACCCTGGGCTGATTCACCCCCCTCCCTAACCCGGGGGTCTCCGGACAGGGACCCTGGGCTGATTCACCACTCTCCCTAACCCGGGGGTCTCTGGACAGGGACCCTGGGCTGATTCACCCCCCTCCCTAACCCGGGGGTCACTGGACAGGGACCCTGGGCTGATTCACCCCCCTCCCTAACCCGGGGGTCTCTGGACAGGGACCCTGGGCTGATTGACCACTCTCCCTAACCCGGGGGTCTCTGGACAGGGACCTGGGCTGATTCACCCCCCTCCCTAACCCGGGGGTCGCTGGACAGGGGCCCGGGGCTGATTCACCCCTCCCTAACCCGGGGGTCTCTGGACAGGGACCTGGGCTGATTCACCCCCCTCCCTAACCCGGGGGGTCACTGGACAGGGACCCTGGGCTGATTCACCACCCTCCCTAACCCGGGGGTCTCTGGAGAGGGACCCTGGGCTGATTCACTCCCCTCCCTAACCCGGGGGTCACTGGACAGGGACCCTGGGCTGATTCAACCCCTCCCTAACCCGGGGGTCACTGCACAGGGACCCTGGGCTGATTCACCCCCCTCCCTAACCCGGGGGGTCTCTGGACAGGCACCCTGGGCTGATTCACCCCCCTCCCTAACCCGGTGGTCTCTGGACAGGGAGCCTGGGCTGATTCACCCCCCTCCCTAACCCGGGGGGTCACTGGACAGGGACCCTGGGCTGATTCAACCCCTCCCTAACCCGGGGGTCACTGGACAGGGACCCTGGGCTGATTCATCCCCCTCCCTAACCCGGGGGTCACTCGGCAGGGACCCTGGGCTGATTCAACCCCCTCCCTAACCCGGGGGTCACTGGACAGGGACCCTGGGCTGATTCACCCCCCTCCATAACCCGGGGGTCACTCGGCAGGGACCCTGGGCTGATTCACCCCCCTCCCTAACCCGGGGGTCACTGGACAGGCACCCTGGGCTGATTCACCCCCCTCCCTAACCCGGGGGTCACTGGACAGGGACCCTGGGCTGATTCACCCCCCCTCCCTAACCCGGGGGGTCACTGGACAGGGACCCTGGGCTGATTCACCCCCCCTCCCTAACCCGGGGGTCACTGGACAGGGCCCCTGGGCTGATTCACCCACCTCCCTAACCCGGGGGTCTCTGGACAGGGACCCTGGGCTGATTCACCCCCCTCCCTAACCCGGGGGTCCCTGCACAGGGACCCTGGGCTGATTCACCCCCCTCCCTAACCCGGGGGTCTCTGGACAGGGACCCTGGGCTGATTCAGCCCCCTCCCTAACCCGGGGGGTCACTGGCCAGGGACCCTGGGCTGATTCACCCCCGTCCCTAACCCGGGGGTCTCTGGACAGGGACCCTGGGCTGATTCACACACCCTCCCTAACCCGGGGGTCTCTGGACAGGGACCCTGGGCTGATTCACCCCCCCTCCCTAACCCGAGGGTCACTGGACAGGGACCCTGGGCTGATTCAACCCCTCCCTATACCGGGGGGTCACTGGACAGGGACCCTGGGCTGATTCACCCCACTCCCTAACCCGGGGGTGTCTGGACAGGGAGCCTGGGCTGATTCACCCCCCTCCCTAACCCGGGGGTCACTGGACAGGGACCCTGGGCTGATTCACCCCCCTTCCCTAACCCGGGGGTCACTGGACAGGGACCCTGAGCTGATTCACCCCCCCTCCCTAACCCGGGGGTCTCTGGACAGGGACCCTGGGCTGATTCACCCCCCTCCCTAACCCGGGGGTCACTGGACAGGGACCCTGGGCTGATTCACCCCCCTCCCTAACCCGGGGGTCTCTGGACAGGGACCCTGGGATGATTCAACCCCCTCCCTAACCCGGGGGCAACTGGACAGGGACCCTGGGCTGATTCACCCCCCTCCCTAACCCGGGGGCAACTGGACAGGGACCCTGGGCTGATTCAACCCCCTCCCTAACCCGGGGGCAACTGGACAGGGACCCTGGGCTGATTCACCCCCCCTCCCTAACCCGGGGGTCACTCGGCAGGGACCCTGGGCTGATTCACCCCCCCTCCCTAACCCGGGGGTCTCTGGACAGGGACCCTGGGCTGATTCACCCCCTCCCTAACCCGGGGGTCTCTGGCCAGGGACCCTGGGCTGATTCACCACCCTCCCTAACCCGGGGGTCACTGGACAGGGACCCTGGGCTGATTCAACCCCTCCCTAACCCGGGGGTCTCTGGACAGGGACCCTGGGCTGATTCAACCCCTCCCTAACCCGGGGGTCTCTGGACAGGGACTCTGGGCTGATTCAACCCCTCCCTAACCCGGGGGTCTCTGGACAGGGACCCTGGGCTGATTCACCCCCCTCCCTAACCCGGGGGTCACTGGACAGGGACCCTGGGCTGATTCAGCCCCCTCCCTAACCCGGGGGTCACTGGACAGGGACCCTGGGCTGATTCACCCCCCTCCCTAACCCGGGGGTCTCTGGACAGAGACCCTGGGCTGATTCACCACCCTCCCTAACCCGGGGGTCTCTGGAGAGGGACCCTGGGCTGATTCACTCCCCTCCCTAACCTGGGGGTCACTGGACAGGGAACCTGGGCTGATTCAACCCCTCCCTAACCCGGGCTCACTGGACAGGGACCCTGGGCTGATTCACCCCCCTCCCTAACCCGAGGGGTCTCTGGACAGGGACCCTGGGCTGATTCACCCCCCTCGCTAACCCGGGGGTCTCTGGACAGGGACCCTGGGCTGATTCACCCCACTCCCTAACCCGGGGGTCTCTGGACAGGGAGCCTGGGCTGATTCACCCCCCTCCCTAACCCGGGGGGTCACTGGACAGGGACCCTGGGCTGATTCAACCCCTCCCTAACCCGGGGGTCACTGGACAGGGACCCTGGGCTGATTCACCCCCCTCCCTAACCCGGGGGTCACTGGACAGGGACCCTGGGCTGATTCACACCCCCTCCCTAACCCGGGGGTCTCTGGACAGGGACCCTGGGCTGATTCACCCCCCTCCGTAACCCGGGGGGTCACTGGACAGGGACCCTGGGCTGATTCACCCCCCCTCCCTAAACCGGGGGTCTCTGGACAGGGACCCTGGGCTGATTCACCCCCCCTCCCTAACCCGGGGGTCACTGGACAGGGACCCTGGGCTGATTCACCCACCTCCCTAACCCGGGGGTCTCTGGACAGGGACCCTGGGCTGATTCACCCCCCTCCCTAACCCGGGGGTCCCTGCACAGGGACCCTGGGCTGATTCAGCCCCCTCCCTAACCCGGGGGTCTCTGGACAGGGACCCTGGGCTGGTTCACCCCCCTCCCTAACCCGGGGGTCACTGGCCAGGGACCCTGGGCAGATTCACCCCCGTCCCTAACCCGGGGGTCTCTGGACAGGGACCCTGGGCTGATTCACCCCCCTCCCTAACCCGGGGGGTCACTGGACAGGGACCCTGGGCTGATTCACCCCCCTTCCCTAACCCGGGGGTCACTGGACAGGGACCCTGGGCTGATTCACCCACCTCCCTAACCTGGGGGTCACTGGACAGGGACCCTGGGCTGATTCACCCCCCCTCCCTAACCCGGGGGTCTCTGGACAGGGACCCTGGGCTGATTCACCCCCCTCCCTAACCCGGGGGTCACTGGACAGGGACCCTGGGCTGATTCACCCCCCTCCCTAACCGGGGGTCTCTGGACAGGGACCCTGGGCTGATTCAACCCCCTCCCTAACCCGGGGGCAACTGGACAGGGACCCTGGGCTGATTCACCCCCCCTCCCTAACCCGGGGGTCACTCGGCTGGGACCCTGGGCTGATTCACCCCCCCTCCCTAACCCGGGGGTCTCTGGACAGGGACCCTGGGCTGATTCAACCCCTCCCTAACCCGGGGGTCACTGGACAGGGACCCTGGGCTGATTCACCCCCCTCCCTAACCCGGGGGTCTCTGGACAGGGAACCTGGGCTGATTCACCCCCCTCCCTAACCCGGGGGTCACTGGACAGGGACCCTGGGCTGATTCACCCCCCCTCCCTAACCCGGGGGTCTCTGGACAGGGACCCTGGGCTGATTCAACCCCTCTCTAACCTGGGGGTCACTGGACAGGGACCCTGGGCTGATTCACCCCACTCCCTAACCCGGGGGGTCACTGGACAGGGACCCTGGGCTGATTCAACCCCTCCCTAACCCGGGGGTCACTGGACAGGGACCCTGGGCTGATTCACCCCCCTCCCTAACCCGGTGGTCACTGGACAGGGACCTGGGCTGATTCACCCCCCTCCCTAACCCGGGGGTCTCTGGACAGGGACCCTGGGCTGATTCACCCCCCTCCCTAACCCGGGGGTCACTGGACAGGGACCCTGGGCTGATTCACCCCCCTCCCTAACCCGGGGGTCTCTGGACAGAGACCCTGGGCTGATTCACCACCCTGTTTAACCCGGGGGTCTCTGGAGAGGGACCCTGGGCTGATTCACTCCCCTCCCTAACCTGGGGGTCACTGGACAGGGACCCTGGGCTGATTCAACCCCTCCCTAACCCGGGCTCACTGGACAGGGACCCTGGGCTGATTCACCCCCCTCCCTAACCCGGGAGGTCTCTGGACAGGGACCCTGGGCTGATTCACCCTCCTCGCTAACCCGGGGGTCTCTGGACAGGGACCCTGGGCTGATTCACCCCACTCCCTAACCCGGGGGTCTCTGGACAGGGACCCTGGGCTAATTCAACACACTCCCTAACCCGGGGGTCTCTGGACAGGGACCCTGGGCTGATTCACCCCCCCTCCCTAACCCGGGGGTCACTGGACAGGGACCCTGGGCTGATTCACCCCCCCTCCCTAACCCGGGGGTCTCTGGACAGGGACCCTGGGCTGATTCACCCCCCCTCCCTAACCCGGGGGTCACTGGACAGGGACCCTGGGCTGATTCACCCCCCTCCCTAACCCGGGGGGTCACTCGACAGGGACCTGGGCTGATTCACCCCCCTCCCTAACCCGGGGGTCGCTGGAGAGGGACCCTTGGCTGATTCACCCCCCCTCCCTAACCCGGGGGGTCACTGGACAGGGACCCTGGGCTGATTCACCCCCCTCCCTAACCCGGGGGTCACTGGACAGGGACCCTGGGCTGATTCACCCCCCTCCCTAACCCGGGGGTCACTGGACAGGGACCTGGGCTGATTCACCCCCGTCCCTAACCCGGGGGTCACTGGACAGGGACCCTGGGCTGATTCAACCCCTCCCTATACCGGGGGTCACTGGACAGGGACCCTGGGCTGATTCACCCCCCTCCCTAACCCGGGGGTCACTGGACAGGGACCTGGGCTGATTCACCCCCGTCCCTAACCCGGGGGTCACTGGACAGGGACCCTGGGCTGATTCACCCACCCTCCCTAACCCGGGGGTCTCTGGACAGTGACCCTGGGCTGATTCACCCCCCCTCCCTAACCCGAGGGTCACTGGACAGGGACCCTGGGCTGATTCAACCCCTCCCTATACCGGGGGGTCACTGGACAGGGACCCTGGGCTGATTCACCCCACTCCCTAACCCGGGGGTGTCTGGACAGGGAGCCTGGGCTGATTCACCCCCCTCCCTAACCCGGGGGTCACTGGACAGGGACCCTGGGCTGATTCACCCCCCTTCCCTAACCCGGGGGTCACTGGACAGGGACCCTGGGCTGATTCACCCCCCTCCCTAACCTGGGGGTCACTGGACAGGGACCCTGGGCTGATTCACCCCCCCTCCCTAACCCGGTGGTCTCTGGACAGGGACCCTGGGCTGATTCACCCCCCTCCCTAACCCGGGGGTCACTGGACAGGGACCCTGGGCTGATTCACCCCCCTCCCTAACCCGGGGGTCTCTGGACAGGGACCCTGGGCTCATTCAACCCCCTCCCTAACCCGGGGGCAACTGGACAGGGACCCTGGGCTGATTCACCCCCCTCCCTAACCCGGGGGCAACTGGACAGGGACCCTGGGCTGATTCAACCCCCTCCCTAACCCGGGGGCAACTGGACAGGGACCCTGGGCTGATTCACCCCCCCTCCCTAACCCGGGGGTCACTCGGCAGGGACCCTGGGCTGATTCACCCCCCCTCCCTAACCCGGGGGTCTCTGGACAGGGACCCTGGGCTGATTCACCCCCCTCCCTAACCCGGGGGTCTCTGGCCAGGGACCCTGGGCTGATTCACCACCCTCCCTAACCCGGGGGTCACTGGACAGGGACCCTGGGCTGATTCAACCCCTCCCTAACCCGGGGGTCTCTGGACAGGGACCCTGGGCTGATTCAACCCCTCCCTAACCCGGGGGTCTCTGGACAGGGACTCTGGGCTGATACAACCCCTCCCTAACCCGGGGGTCTCTGGACAGGGACCCTGGGCTGATTCACCCCCCTCCCTAACCCGGGGGTCACTGGACAGGGACCCTGGGCTGATTCAGCCCCCTCCCTAACCCGGGGGTCACTGGACAGGGACCCTGGGCTGATTCAACCCCCTCCCTAACCCGGGGGTCTCTGGACAGAGACCCTGGGCTGATTCACCACCCTCCCTAACCCGGGGGTCTCTGGAGAGGGACCCTGGGCTGATTCACTCCCCTCCCTAACCTGGGGGTCACTGGACAGGGACCCTGGGCTGATTCAACCCCTCCCTAACCCGGGCTCACTGGACAGGGACCCTGGGCTGATTCACCCCCCTCCCTAACCCGAGGGGTCTCTGGACAGGGACCCTGGGCTGATTCACCCCCCTCGCTAACCCGGGGGTCTCTGGACAGGGACCCTGGGCTGATTCACCCCACTCCCTAACCCGGGGGTCTCTGGACAGGGAGCCTGGGCTGATTCACCCCCCTCCCTAACCCGGGGGGTCACTGGACAGGGACCCTGGGCTGATTCAACCCCTCCCTAACCCGGGGGTCACTGGACAGGGACCCTGGGCTGATTCACCCCCCTCCCTAACCCGGGGGTCACTGGACAGGGACCCTGGGCTGATTCACCCCCCTCCCTAACCCGGGGGTCACTGGACAGGGACCCTGGGCTGATTCACACCCCCTCCCTAACCCGGGGGTCTCTGGACAGGGACCCTGGGCTGATTCACCCACCTCCCTAATCCGGGGGTCACTGGACAGGGACCCTGGGCTGATTCACCCCCCTCCCTAACCCGGGGGTCTCTGGACAGGGACCCTGGGCTGATTCACCCCCCTCCGTAACCCGGGGGGTCACTGGACAGGGACCCTGGGCTGATTCACCCCCCTCCCTAACCCGGGGGTCACTGGACAGGGACCCTGGGCTGATTCACCCCCCTCCGTAACCCGGGGGGTCACTGGACAGGGACCCTGGGCTGATTCACCCACCCTCCCTAACCCGGGGGTCACTGGACAGGGACCCTGGGCTGATTCACCCCCCCTCCCTAACCCGGGGGTCTCTGGACAGGGACCCTGGGCTGATTCACCCCCCCTCCCTAACCCGGGGGTCACTGGACAGGGACCCTGGGCTGATTCACCCACCTCCCTAACCCGGGGGTCTCTGGACAGGGACCCTGGGCTGATTCACCCCCCCTCCCTAACCTGGGGGTCTCTGGACAGGGACCCTGGGCTGATTCACCCCCCTCCCTAACCCGGGGGTCTCTGGACAGGGACCCTGGTCTGGTTCACTCCCCTCCCTAACCCGGGGGTCACTGGCCAGGGACCCTGGGCTGATTCACCCCCGTCCCTAACCCGGGGGTCTCTGGACAGGGACCCTGGGCTGATTCACCCCCCTCCCTAACCCGGGGGGTCACTGGACAGGGACCCTGGGCTGATTCACCCCCCTTCCCTAACCCGGGGGTCACTGGACAGGGACCCTGGGCTGATTCACCCACCTCCCTAAACTGGGGGTCACTGGACAGGGACCCTGGGCTGATTCACCACCCCTCCCTAACCCGGGGGTCTCTGGACAGGGACCCTGGGCTGATTCACCCCCCTCCCTAACCCGGGGGTCACTGGACAGGGACCCTGGGCTGATTCACCCCCCTCCCTAACCCGGGGGTCTCTGGACAGGGACCCTGGGCTGATTCAAACCCCTCCCTAACCCGGGGGCAACTGGACAGGGACCCTGGGCTGATTCACCCCCCCTCCCTAACCCGGGGGTCACTCGGCAGGGACCCTGGGCTGATTCACCCCCCCTCCCTAACCCGGGGGTCTCTGGACAGGGACCCTGGGCTGATTCAACCCCTCCCTAACCCGGGGGTCACTGGACAGGGACCCTGGGCTGATTCACCCCCCTCCCTAACCCGGGGGTCTCTGGACAGGGACCCTGGGCTGATTCACCCCCCTCCCTAACCCGGGGGTCACTGGACAGGGACCCTGGGCTGATTCACCCCCCCTCCCTAACCCGGGGGTCTCTGGACAGGGACCCTGGGCTGATTCAACACCTCTCTAACCCGGGGGTCACTGGACAGGGACCCTGGGCTGATTCACACCACTCCCTAACCCGGGGGGTCACTGGACAGGGACCCTGGGCTGATTCAAACCCTCCCTAACCCGGGGGTCACTGGACAGGGACCCTGGGCTGATTCACCCCCCTCCCTAACCCGGGGGTCACTGGACAGGGACCTGGGCTGATTCACCCCCCTCCCTAACCCGGGGGTCTCTGGACAGGGACCCTGGGCTGATTCACCCCCCTCCCTAACCCGGGGGTCACTGGACAGGGACCCTGGGCTGATTCACCCCCCTCCCTAACCCGGGGGTCTCTGGACAGAGACCCTGGGCTGATTCACCACCCTCCCTAACCCGGGGGTCTCTGGAGAGGGACCCTGGGCTGATTCACTCCCCTCCCTAACCTGGGGGTCACTGGACAGGGACCCTGGGCTGATTCAACCCCTCCCTAACCCGGGCTCACTGGACAGGGACCCTGGGCTGATTCACCCCCCTCCCTAACCCGGGGGGTCTCTGGACAGGGACCCTGGGCTGATTCACCCCCCTCGCTAACCCGGGGGTCTCTGGACAGGGACCCTGGGCTGATTCACCCCACTCCCTAACCCGGGGGTCTCTGGACAGGGACCCTGGGCTAATTCAACACCCTCCCTAACCCGGGGGTCTCTGGACAGGGACCCTGGGCTGATTCACCCCCCCTCCCTAACCCGGGGGTCACTGGACAGGGACCCTGGGCTGATTCACCCCCCTCCCTAACCCGGGGGTCACTGGACAGGGACCTGGGCTGATTCACCCCCGTCCCTAACCCGGGGGTCACTGGACAGGGACCCTGGGCTGATTCACCCCCCCTCCCTAACCCGGGGGTCACTGGACAGGGACCCTGGGCTGTTTCACCCCCCCTTCCTAACCCGGGGGTCTCTGAACAGGGACCCTGGGATGATTCACCCCCCTCCCTAACCCGGGGGGTCACTGGACAGGGACCCTGGGCTGATTCACCCTCCTCCCTAACCCGGGGGTTTCTGGACAGGGACCCTCGGCTGATTCACCACCCTCCCTAACCTGGGGGTCTCTGGACAGGGACCCTGGGCTGATTCAGCCCCCTCCCGAACCCGGGGGTCTCTGGACAGGGACCCTGGGCTGATTCAATCCCTCCCTAACCCGGGGGTCTCTGGACAGGGACCCTGGGCTGATTCAAACCCTCCCTAACCCGGGGGTCTCTGGACAGGGACCCTGGGCTAATTCACACCCCTCCCTAACCCGGGGGTCACTGGACAGGGACCCTGGGCTGATTCAACCCCTCCCTAACCCGGGGGTCTCTGGACAGAGACCCTGGGCTGATTCACCAACCTCCCTAACCCGGGGGTCTCTGGACAGTGACCCTGGGCTGATTCACCACACTCCCTAACCCGGGGGTCTCTGGAGAGGGACCCTGGGCTGATTCACTCCCCTCCCTAACCCGGGGGTCACTGGACAGGAACCCTGGGCTGATTCAACCCCTCCCTAACCCGGGGGTCACTGGACAGGGACCCTGGGCTGATTCACCCCCCTCCCTAACCCGGGGGGTCTCTGGACAGGGACCCTGGGCTGATTCACCCCCCTCCCTAACCCGGGGGTCTCTGGACAGGGACCCTGGGCTGATTCACCCCACTCCCTAACCCGGGGGTCACTGGACAGGGACCCTGGGCTGATTCACCCCCCTCCCTAACCCGGGGGTCACTGGACAGGGAACCTGGGCTGATTCACCCCCGTCCCTAACCCGGGGGTCACTGGACAGGGACCCTGGGCTGATTCACCCCCCCTCCCTAACCCGGGGGTCACTGGAAAGGGACCCTGGGCTGATTCACCCCCCCTTCCTAACCCGGGGGTCTCTGGACAGGGACCCTGGGCTGATTCACCCCCCTCCCTAACCCGGGGGGTCACTGGACAGTGACCCTGGGCTGATTCACCCTCCTCACTAACCCGGGGGTCTCTGGACAGGGACCCTGGGCTGATTCAACCCCTCCCTAACCCGGGGGTCTCTGGACAGGGACCCTGGGCTGATTCACCCCCCTCCCGAACCCGGGGGTCTCTGGACAGGGACCCTGGGCTGATTCACCCCCCTCCCTAACCCGGGGGGTCACTGGACAGGGACCCTGGGCTGATTCAAGCCCTCCCTAACCCGGGGGTCACTGGCCAGGGACCCTGGGCTGATTCACCACCCTCCCTAACCCGGGGGTCACTGGACAGGGACCTTGGGCTGATTCACCCCCCTCCCTAACCTGGGGGGTCACTGGACAGGGACCCTGGGCTGATTCACCCCCCTCCCTAACCCGGGGGTCACTCGGCAGGGACCCTGGGCTGATTCAACCCCCTCCCTAAACCGGGGATCACTGGACAGGGACCCTGGGCTGATTCACCCCCGTCCCTAACCCGGGGTTCTCTGGACAGGGACCCTGGGCTGATTCACGCCCCCTCCCGAACCCGGGGGTCACTCGGCAGGGACCCTGGGCTGATTCACCCCCCTCCCTAACCCGGGGGTCACTGGACAGGGACCCTGGGCTGATTCACCCCCCTCCCTAACCCCGGGGTCTCTGTACAGGGACCCTGGGCTGATTCACCCCCCTCCCTAACCCGGGGGTCACTGGACAGGGACCCTGGGCTGATTCACCCCCCTCCCTAACCCGGGGGTCTCTGGACAGGGACCCTGGGCTGATTCACCCCCCCTCCCTAACCCGGGGGTCTCTGGACAGGGACCCTGGGCTGATTCACCCTCCTCCCTAACCCGGGGGTCTCTGGACAGGGACCCTGGGCTGATTCACCCCCCCTCCCTAACCCGGGGGTCTCTGGACAGGGACCCTGGGCTGATTCACCCCCCCTCCCTAACCTGGGGGTGTCTGGACAGGGACCCTGCGCTGATTCACCCCCCCTCCCTAACCCGGGGGTCACTGGACAGGGACCCTGGGCTGATTCACCCCCCCTTCCTAACCCGGGGGTCTCTGAACAGGGACCCTGGGCTGATTCACCCCCCTCCCTAACCCGGGGGGTCACTGGACAGGGACCCTGGGCTGATTCACCCTCCTCCCTAACCCGGGGGTCACTGGACAGGGACCCTGGGCTGATTCACTCCCCTCCCTAACCCGGGGGTCTCTGGACAGGGACCCTGGGCTGATTCACCCCCCTCCCTAATCCGGGGGTCTCTGGACAGAGACCCTGGACTGATTCACCCCCCTCCCTAACCCGGGGGGTCACTGGACAGGGACCCTGGGCTGATTCACCCACCTCCCTAACCCAGGGGTTTCTGGACAGGGACCCTCGGCTGATTCACCACCCTCCCTAACCTGGGGGTCTCTGGACAGGGACCCTGGGCTGATTCACCCCCCTCCCTAACCCGGGGGTCTCTGGACAGGGACCCTGGGCTGATTCAACCCCTCCCTAACCCGGGGGTCACTGGACATGGACCCTGGGCTGATTCACCCCCCTCCCTAACCCGGGGGGTCTCTGGACAGGGACCCTGGGCTGATTCACCCCCCTCCCTAACCCGGGGGTCTCTGGACAGGGACCCTGGGCTGATTCACCCCCCCTCCCTAACCCGGGGGTCTCTGGACAGGGACCCTGGGCTGATTCACCCCCCTCCCTAACCCGGGGGTCTCTGGACAGGGACCCTGGGCTGATTCACCCCCCCTCCCTAACCCGGGGGGTCTCTGGACAGGGACCCTGGGCTGATTCACCCCCCACCCTAACCCGGGGGGTCTCTGGACAGGGACCCTGGGCTGATTCACCACCCTCCCTAACCCGGGGGTCTCTGGACAGGGACCCTGGGCTGATTCACCCCCCCTCCCTAACCCCGGGGGTCTCTGGACAGGGACCCTGGGCTGATTCACCCCCCTCCCGAACCCGGGGGTCTCTGGACAGCGAGCCTGGGCTGATTCACCCCCCTCCCTAACCCGGGGGGTCACTGGACAGGGACCCTGGGCTGATTCAACCCCCTCCCTAACCCGGGGGTCTCTGGACAGCGAGCCTGGGCTGATTCACACCCCTCCCTAACCCGGGGGGTCACTGGACAGGGACCCTGGGCTGATTCAACCCCTCCCTAACCCGGGGGTCACTGGACAGGGACCCTGGGCTGATTCACCCCCCTCCCTAACCCGGGGGTCACTGGACAGGGACCCTGGGCTGATTCACCCCCCTCCCTAACCCGGGGGTCTCTGGACAGGGACTCTGGGCTGATTCACCCCCCTCCCTAACCCGGGGGTCACTGGACAGGGACCCTGGGCTGATTCACGCCCCCTCCCTAACCCGGGGGTCTCTGGACAGGGACCCTGGACTGATTCACCCCCCTCCCTAACCCGGGGGTCACTGGACAGAGACCCTGGGCTGATTCACCCCCCTCCCTAACCCGGGGGTCACTGGACAGAGACCCTGGGCTGATTCATCCCCCTCCCTAACCCGGGGGTCTCTGGACAGGGACCCTGGGCTGATTCACCCCCCTCCCTAACCCGGGGGTCCCTGGACAGGGACCCTGGGCTGATTCACCCCCCTCCCTAACCCGGGGGTCTCTGGACAGGGACCCTGGGCTGATTCACAATTCACAATTCACAATTCACATCGCTTTATTGGCATGATAAGTTACATCTTATGTTGCCAAAGCATCAAAACCCTAACCCGGGGGTCCCTGGACAGGGACCCTGGGCTGATTCACCCCCCTCCCTAACCCGGGGGTCTCTGGACAGGGACCCTGGGCTGATTCACAATTCACAATTCACAATTCACATCGCTTTATTGGCATGATAAGTTACATCTTATGTTGCCAAAGCATCAAAATACATTTATGGTTTAGCACATAAACGCAGTTCTATTCATACAGTGTATAACAGGGACCCTGGGCTGATTCACCCCCCTCCCTAACCCGGTGGTCACTGGACAGGGACCCTGGGCTGATTCACCCCCCTCCCTAACCCGGGGGTCACTGGACAGGGACCCTGGGCTGATTCACCCCCCCTCCCTAACCCGGGGGTCTCTGGACAGGGACCCTGGGCTGATTCACCACCCTCCCTAACCTGGGGGTCACTGGACAGGGACCCTGGGCTGATTCACCCCCCTCCCTAACCCGGGGGTCTCTGGACAGGGACCCTGGGCTGATTCAACCCCTCTCTAACCCGGGGGTCACTGGACAGGGACCCTGGGCTGATTCACCCCCCTCCCTAACCCGGGGGTCACTGGACAGGGACCCTGGGCTGTTTCACCCCCCTCCCTATCCCGGGGGTCACTGGACAGGGACCCTGGGCTGATTCATCCCCCTCCCTAACCCAGGGGTCTCTGGACAGGGACCCTGGGCTGATTCAACCCCCTCCCTAACCCGGGGGCAACTGGACAGGGACCCTGGGCTGATTCACCCCCCCTCCCTAACCCGGGGGTCACTCGGCAGGGACCCTGGGCTGATTCACCCCCCCTCCCTAACCCGGGGGTCTCTGGACAGGGACCCTGGGCTGATTCAACCCCTCCCTAACCCGGGGGTCACTGGACAGGGATCCTGGGCTGATTCACCCCACTCCCTAACCCGGGGGTCACTGGACAGGGATCCTGGGCTGATTCAACCCCCTCCCTAACCCGGGGGTCTCTGGACAGGGACCGTGGGCTGATTCACCCCCCCTCCCTAACCCGGGGGTCACTGGACAGGGACCCTGGGCTGATTCACCCCCCCTCCCTAACCCGGGGGTCACTGGACAGGGACCCTGGGCTGATTCAACCCCTCCCTAACCCGGGGGTCACTGGACAGGGATCCTGGGCTGATTCACCCCCATTCCCTAACCCGGGGGTCTCTGGACAGGGACCCTGGGCTGATTCACCCCCCCTCCCTAACCCGGGGGTCACTGGACAGGGACCCTGGGCTGATTCACCCCCCTCCCTAACCCGGGGGGTCACTGGACAGGGACCTGGGCTGATTCACCCCCTCCCTAACCCGGGGGTCGCTGGAGAGGGACCCTGGGCTGGTTCACCCCCCCTCCCTAACCCGGGGGGTCACTGGACAGGGACCCTGGGCTGATTCACCCCCCTCCCTAACCCGGGGGTCTCTGGACAGGGACCCTGGGCTGATTCAACCCCTCTCTAACCCGGGTGTCACTGGACAGGGACCCTGGGCTGATTCACCCCGCTCCCTAACCCCGGGGGTCACTGGACAGGGACCCTGGGCTGATTCACCCCCCTCCCTAACACGGGGGTCACTGGACAGGGACCCTGGGCTGATTCACCCCCCCTCCCTAACCCGGGGGTCACTGGACAGGGACCCTGGGCTGATTCACCCCCCTCCCTAACCCGGGGGTCACTGGACAGGGACCTGGGCTGATTCACAATTCACAATTCACAATTCACATCGCTTTATTGGCATGATAAGTTACATCTTATGTTGCCAAAGCATCAAAATACATTTATGGTTTAGCACATAAACGCAGTTCTATTCATACAGTGTATAACAGGGACCCTGGGCTGATTCACCCCCCTCCCTAACCCGGTGGTCACTGGACAGGGACCCTGGGCTGATTCACCCCCCTCCCTAACCCGGGGGTCACTGGACAGGGACCCTGGGCTGATTCACCCCCCCTCCCTAACCCGGGGGTCTCTGGACAGGGACCCTGGGCTGATTCACCACCCTCCCTAACCTGGGGGTCACTGGACAGGGACCCTGGGCTGATTCACCCCCCTCCCTAACCCGGGGGTCTCTGGACAGGGACCCTGGGCTGATTCAACCCCTCTCTAACCCGGGGGTCACTGGACAGGGACCCTGGGCTGATTCACCCCCCTCCCTAACCCGGGGGTCACTGGACAGGGACCCTGGGCTGTTTCACCCCCCTCCCTATCCCGGGGGTCACTGGACAGGGACCCTGGGCTGATTCATCCCCCTCCCTAACCCAGGGGTCTCTGGACAGGGACCCTGGGCTGATTCAACCCCCTCCCTAACCCGGGGGCAACTGGACAGGGACCCTGGGCTGATTCACCCCCCCTCCCTAACCCGGGGGTCACTCGGCAGGGACCCTGGGCTGATTCACCCCCCCTCCCTAACCCGGGGGTCTCTGGACAGGGACCCTGGGCTGATTCAACCCCTCCCTAACCCGGGGGTCACTGGACAGGGATCCTGGGCTGATTCACCCCACTCCCTAACCCGGGGGTCACTGGACAGGGATCCTGGGCTGATTCAACCCCCTCCCTAACCCGGGGGTCTCTGGACAGGGACCGTGGGCTGATTCACCCCCCCTCCCTAACCCGGGGGTCACTGGACAGGGACCCTGGGCTGATTCACCCCCCCTCCCTAACCCGGGGGTCACTGGACAGGGACCCTGGGCTGATTCAACCCCTCCCTAACCCGGGGGTCACTGGACAGGGATCCTGGGCTGATTCACCCCCATTCCCTAACCCGGGGGTCTCTGGACAGGGACCCTGGGCTGATTCACCCCCCCTCCCTAACCCGGGGGTCACTGGACAGGGACCCTGGGCTGATTCACCCCCCTCCCTAACCCGGGGGGTCACTGGACAGGGACCTGGGCTGATTCACCCCCCTCCCTAACCCGGGGGTCGCTGGAGAGGGACCCTGGGCTGGTTCACCCCCCCTCCCTAACCCGGGGGGTCACTGGACAGGGACCCTGGGCTGATTCACCCCCCTCCCTAACCCGGGGGTCTCTGGACAGGGACCCTGGGCTGATTCAACCCCTCTCTAACCCGGGTGTCACTGGACAGGGACCCTGGGCTGATTCACCCCGCTCCCTAACCCCGGGGGTCACTGGACAGGGACCCTGGGCTGATTCACCCCCCTCCCTAACACGGGGGTCACTGGACAGGGACCCTGGGCTGATTCACCCCCCCCTCCCTAACCCGGGGGTCACTGGACAGGGACCCTGGGCTGATTCACCCCCCTCCCTAACCCGGGGGTCACTGGACAGGGACCTGGGCTGATTCACCCCCGTCCCTAACCCGGGGGTCACTGGACAGGGACCCTGGGCTGATTCACCCACCCTCCCTAACCCGGGGGTCACTGGACAGGGACCCTGGGCTGATTCACCCCCCCTTCCTAACCCGGGGGTCTCTGAACAGGGACCCTGGGATGATTCACCCCCCTCCCTAACCCGGGGGGTCACTGGACAGGGACCCTGGGCTGATTCACCCTCCTCCCTAACCCGGGGGTCTCTGGACAGGGACCCTCGGCTGATTCACCACCCTCCCTAACCTGGGGGTCTCTGGACAGGGACCCTGGGCTGATTCACCACCCTCCCGAACCCGGGGGTCTCTGGACAGGGACCCTGGGCTGATTCAATCCCTCCCTAACCCGGGGGTCTCTGGACAGGGACCCTGGGCTGATTCAACCCCTCCCTAACCCGGGGGTCTCTGGACAGGGACCCTGGGCTGATTCACCCCCCTCCCTAACCCGGGGGTCACTGGACAGGGACCCTGGGCTGATTCACCCCCCTCCCTAACCCGGGGGTCTCTGGACAGAGACCCTGGGCTGATTCACCACCCTCCCTAACCCGGGGGTCTCTGGAGAGGGACCCTGGGCTGATTCACTCCCCTCCCTAACCCGGGGGTCACTGGACAGGGACCCTGGGCTGATTCAACCCCTCCCTAACCCGGGGGTCACTGGACAGGGACCCTGGGCTGATTCACCCCTCTCCCTAACCCGGGGGGTCTCTGGACAGGGACCCTGGGCTGATTCACCCCCCTCCCTAACCCGGGGGTCTCTGGACAGGGACCCTGGGCTGATTCACCCCACTCCCTAACCCGGGGGTCACTGGACAGGGACCCTGGGCTGATTCACCCCCCTCCCTAACCCGGGGGTCACTGGACAGGGACCCTGGGCTGATTCACCCCCGTCCCTAACCTGAGGGTCACTGGACAGGGACCCTGGGCTGATTCAACCCCCCTCCCTAACCCGGGGGTCACTGGACAGGGACCCTGGGCTGATTCACCCCCCCTTCCTAACCCGGGGGTCTCTGGACAGGGACCCTGGGCTGATTCACCCCCCTCCCTAACCCGGGGGGTCACTGGACAGGGACCCTGGGCTGATTCACCCTCCTCACTAACCCGGGGGTCTCTGGACAGGGACCCTGGGCTGATTCAACCCCTCCCTAACCCGGGGGTCTCTGGACAGGGACCCTGGGCTGATTCACCTCCCTCCCTAACCCGGGGGTCTCTGGACAGGGACCCTGGGCTGATTCAACACCCTCCCTAACCCGGGGGGTCACTGGACAGGGACCCTGGGCTGATTCAAGCCCTCCCTAACCCGGGGGTCACTGGCCAGGGACCCTGAGCTGATTCACCACCCTCCCTAACCCGGGGGTCACTGGACAGGGACCTTGGGCTGATTCACCCCCCTCCCTAACCCGGGGGGTCACTGGACAGGGACCCTGGGCTGATTCACCCCCCTCCCTAACCCGGGGGTCACTCGGCAGGGACCTGGGCTGATTCACCACCCTCCCTAACCCGGGGGTCACTAGGCAGGGACCCTGGGCTGATTCAACCCCCTCCCTAAACCGGGGATCACTGGACAGGGAACCTGGGCTGATTCACCCCCGTCCCTAACCCGGGGTTCTCTGGACAGGGACCCTGGGCTGATTCACCCCCCCTCCCTAACCCGGGGGTCACTCGGCAGGGACCCTGGGCTGATTCACCCCCCTCCCTAACCCGGGGGTCACTGGACAGGGACCCTGGGCTGATTCACCCCCCTCCCTCACCCGGGGCTCACTGGACAGGGAACCTGGGCTGATTCACCCCCCTCCCTAACCCCGGGGTCTCTGGACAGGGACCCTGGGCTGATTCTCCCCCCCTCCCTAACCCGGGGGTCACTGGACAGGGACCCTGGGCTGATTCACCCCACCTTCCTAACCCGGGGGTCTCTGGACAGGGACCCTGGGCTGATTCACCCACCTCCCTAACCCGGGGGGTCTCTGGATAGGGACCCTGGGCTGATTCACCCCCCTCCCTAACCCGGGGGTCTCTGGACAGGGACCCTGGGCTGATTCACCCCCCTCCCTAACCCGGGGGGTCACTGGACAGGGACCCTGGGCTGATTCACCCTCCTCCCTAACCCGGGGGTCTCTGGACAGGGACCCTGGGCTGATTCAACCCCTCCCTAACCCGGGGGTCTCTGGACAGGGACCCTGGGCTGATTCAACCCCTCCCTAACCCGGGGGTCTCTGGACAGGGACCCTGGGCTGATTCAACCCCTCCCTAACCCGGGGGGTCTCTGGACAGGGACCCTGGGCTGATTCACTCCCCTCCCTAACCCGGGGGTCACTGGACAGGGACCCTGGGCTGATTCACCCCCCCTCCCTAACCCGGGGGTCTCTGGACAGGGACCCTGGGCTGATTCACCCCCCTCCCTAACCCGGGGGTCACTGGACAGAGACCCTGGGCTGATTCACCCCCCTCCCTAACCCGGGGGTCTCTGGACAGGGACCCTGGGCTGATTCACCCCCCTCCCTAACCCGGGGGTCCCTGGACAGGGACCCTGGGCTGATTCACCCCCCTCCCTAACCCGGGGGTCACTGGACAGGGACCCTGGGCTGATTCACCCCCCTCCCTAACCCGGGGGTCTCTGGACAGGGACCCTGGGCTGATTCACCCCCCCTCCCTAACCCGGGGGTCTCTGGACAGGGACCCTGGGCTGATTCACCCCCCCTCCCTAACCCGGGGGTCACTGGACAGGGTCCCTGGGCTGATTCACCCCCCTCCCTAACCCGGGGGGTCTCTGGACAGGGACCCTGGGCTGATTCACCCCCCTCCCTAACCTGGGGGGTCTCTGGACAGGGACCCTGGGCTGATTCACCCCCCTCCCTAACCCGGGGGTCTCTGGACAGGGACCCTGGGCTGATTCACCCCCCCTCCCTAACCCCGGGGGTCTCTGGACAGGGACCCTGGGCTGATTCACCCCACTCCCTAACCCGGGGGTCTCTGGACAGGGACCCTGGGCTGATTCAACACCCTCCCTAACCCGGGGGTCTCTGGACAGCGAGCCTGGGCTGATTCACCCCCCTCCCTAACCCGGGGGGTCACTGGACAGGGACCCTGGGCTGATTCACCCCCCTCCCTAACCCGGGGGTCACTGGACAGGGACCCTGGGCTGATTCACCCCCCTCCCTAACCCGGGGGTCACTGGACAGGGACCCTGGGCTGATTCACCCCCCCTCCCTAACCCGGGGGTCACTGGACAGGGACCCTGGGCTGATTCACCCCCCCTCCCCAACCCGGGGGTCTCTGGACAGGGACCCTGGGCTGATTCACCCCCCTCCCTAACCCGGGGGTCACTGGACAGAGACCCTGGGCTGATTCACCCCCCTCCCTAACCCGGGGGTCTCTGGACAGGGACCCTGGGCTGATTCACCCCCCTCCCTAACCCGGGGGTCTCTGGACAGGGACCCTGGGCTGATTCACCCCCCTCCCTAACCCGGGGGTCTCTGGACAGGGACCCTGGGCTGATTCACCCCCCTCCCTAACCCGGGGGTCACTGGACAGGGACCCTGGGCTGATTCACCCCCCTCCCTAACCCGGGGGTCACTGGACAGGGACCCTGGGCTGATTCACCACCCTCCCTAACCCGGGGGTCTCTGGACAGGGACCCTGGGCTGATTCACTCCCCTCCCTAACCCGGGGTTCTCTGGACAGGGACCCTGGGCTGATTCTCCCCCCCTCCCTAACCTGGTGGTCTCTGGACAGGGACCCTGGGCTGATTCACCCCCCCTCCCTAACCCGGGGGTCTCTGGACAGGGACCCTGGGCTGATTCACCCCCCCTCCCTAACCTGGGGGTCTCTGGACAGGGACCCTGGGCTGATTCACCCCCCGTCCCTAACCCGGGTGTCACTGGACAGGGACCCTGGGCTGATTCACCCCCCCTTCCTAACCCGGGGGTCTCTGAACAGGGACCCTGGGCTGATTCACCCCCCTCCCTAACCCGGGGGGTCACTGGACAGGGACCCTGGGCTGATTCACCCTCCTCCCTAACCCGGGGGTCTCTGGACAGGGACCCTGGGCTGATTCAACCCCTCCCTAACCCGGGGGTCTCTGGACAGGGACCCTGGGCTGATTCACCCCCCTCCCTAACCCGGGGGTCTCTGGACAGGGACCCTGGGCTGATTCAACCCCTCCCTAACCCGGGGGTCTCTGGACAGGGACCCTGGGCTGATTCAACCCCTCCCTAACCCGGGGGGTCTCTGGACAGGGACCCTGGGCTGATTCACCCCCCTCCCTAACCCGGGGGTCACTGGACAGGGACCCTGGGCTGATTCACCCCCCTCCCTAACCCGGGGGTCACTGGACAGGGACCCTGGGCTGATTCACCCCCCTCCCTAACCCGGGGGTCTCTGGACAGAGACCCTGGGCTGATTCACCACCCTCCCAAACCCGGGGGTCTCTGGAGAGGGACCCTGGGCTGATTCAACCCCTCCCTAACCCGGGGGGTCTCTGGATAGGGACCCTGGGCTGATTCAACCCCCTCCCTAACCCGGGGGTCTCTGGACAGGGACCCTGGGCTGATTCACCCCCCTCCCTAACCCGGGGGGTCACTGGACAGGGACCCTGGGCTGATTCACCCTCCTCCCTAACCCGGGGGTCTCTGGACAGGGACCCTGGGCTGATTCAACCCCTCCCTAACCCGGGGGTCTCTGGACAGGGACCCTGGGCTGATTCAACCCCTCCCTAACCCGGGGGTCTCTGGACAGGGACCCTGGGCTGATTCAACCCCTCCCTAACCCGGGGGGTCTCTGGACAGGGACCCTGGGCTGATTCACTCCCCTCCCTAACCCGGGGGTCACTGGACAGGGACCCTGGGCTGCTTCACCCCCCCTCCCTAACCCGGGGGTCTCTGGACAGGGACCCTGGGCTGATTCACCCCCCTCCCTAACCCGGGGGTCACTGGACAGAGACCCTGGGCTGATTCACCCCCCTCCCTAACCCGGGGGTCTCTGGACAGGGACCCTGGGCTGATTCACCCCCCTCCCTAACCCGGGGGTCCCTGGACAGGGACCCTGGGCTGATTCACCCCCCTCCCTAACCCGGGGGTCACTGGACAGGGACCCTGGGCTGATTCACCCCCCTCCCTAACCCGGGGGGTCTCTGGACGGGGACCCTGGGCTGATTCACCCCCCTCCCTAACCCGGGGGTCTCTGGACAGGGACCCTGGGCTGATTCAGCCCCCCTCCCTAACCCGGGGGTCTCTGGACAGGGACCCTGGGCTGATTCACCCACCCTCCCTAACCCGGGGGTCACTGGACAGGGTCCCTGGGCTGATTCACCCCCCTCCCTAACCCGGGGGTTCTCTGGACAGGGACCCTGGGCTGATTCACCCCCCTCCCTAACCTGGGGGGTCTCTGGACAGGGACCCTGGGCTGATTCACCCCCCTCCCTAACCCGGGGGTCTCTGGACAGGGACCCTGGGCTGATTCACCCCCCCTCCCTAACCCCGGGGGTCTCTGGACAGGGACCCTGGGCTGATTCACCCCACTCCCTAACCCGGGGGTCTCTGGACAGGGACCCTGGGCTGATTCAACACCCTCCCTAACCCGGGGGTCTCTGGACAGCGAGCCTGGGCTGATTCACCCCACTCCCTAACCCGGGGGGTCACTGGACAGGGACCCTGGGCTGATTCACCCCCCTCCCTAACCCGGGGGTCACTGGACAGGGACCCTGGGCTGATTCACCCCCCTCCCTAACCCGGGGGTCACTGGACAGGGACCCTGGGCTGATTCACCCCCCCTCCCTAACCCGGGGGTCACTGGACAGGGACCCTGGGCTGATTCACCCCCCCTCCCTAACCCGGGGGTCTCTGGACAGGGACCCTGGGCTGATTCACCCCCCTCCCTAACCCGGGGGTCACTGGACAGAGACCCTGGGCTGATTCACCCCCCTCCCTAACCCGGGGGTCTCTGGACAGGGACCCTGGGCTGATTCACCCCCCTCCCTAACCCGGGGGTCTCTGGACAGGGACCCTGGGCTGATTCACCCCCCTCCCTAACCCGGGGGTCTCTGGACAGGGACCCTGGGCTGATTCACCCCCCTCCCTAACCCGGGGGTCACTGGACAGGGACCCTGGGCTGATTCACCCCCCTCCCTAACCCGGGGGTCACTGGACAGGGACCCTGGGCTGATTCACCACCCTCCCTAACCCGGGGGTCTCTGGACAGGGACCCTGGGCTGATTCACTCCCCTCCCTAACCCGGGGTTCTCTGGACAGGGACCCTGGGCTGATTCACCCCCCCTCCCTAACCTGGTGGTCTCTGGACAGGGACCCTGGGCTGATTCACCCCCCCTCCCTAACCCGGGGGTCTCTGGACAGGGACCCTGGGCTGATTCACCCCCCCTCCCTAACCTGGGGGTCTCTGGACAGGGACCCTGGGCTGATTCACCCCCCGTCCCTAACCCGGGTGTCACTGGACAGGGACCCTGGGCTGATTCACCCCCCCTTCCTAACCCGGGGGTCTCTGAACAGGGACCCTGGGCTGATTCACCCCCCTCCCTAACCCGGGGGGTCACTGGACAGGGACCCTGGGCTGATTCACCCTCCTCCCTAACCCGGGGGTCTCTGGACAGGGACCCTGGGCTGATTCAACCCCTCCCTAACCCGGGGGTCTCTGGACAGGGACCCTGGGCTGATTCACCCCCCTCCCTAACCCGGGGGTCTCTGGACAGGGACCCTGGGCTGATTCAACCCCTCCCTAACCCGGGGGTCTCTGGACAGGGACCCTGGGCTGATTCAACCCCTCCCTAACCCGGGGGGTCTCTGGACAGGGACCCTGGGCTGATTCACCCCCCTCCCTAACCCGGGGGTCACTGGACAGGGACCCTGGGCTGATTCACCCCCCTCCCTAACCCGGGGGTCACTGGACAGGGACCCTGGGCTGATTCACCCCCCTCCCTAACCCGGCGGTCTCTGGACAGAGACCCTGGGCTGATTCACCACCCTCCCTAACCCGGGGGTCTCTGGAGAGGGACCCTGGGCTGATTCACTCCCCTCCCTAACCCGGGGGTCACTGGACAGGGACCCTGGGCTGATTCAACCCCTCCCTAACCCGGGGGTCACTGGACAGGGACCCTGGGCTGATTCACCCCCCTCCCTAACCCGGGGAGTCTCTGGACAGGGACCCTGGGCTGATTCACCACCCTCCCTAACCCGGGGGTCACTGGACAGGGACCCTGGGCTGATTCACCCCCCTCCCTAACCCGGGGGGTCTCTGGACAGGGACCCTGGGCTGATTCACGCCCCTCCCTAACCCGGGGGGTTTCTGGACAGGGACCCTGGGCTGATTCATCCCCCTCCCTAACCCGGGGGTCTCTGGACAGGGACCCTGGGCTGATTCACCCCACTCCCTAACCCGGGGGTCTCTGGACAGGGACCCGGGGCTGATTCAACACCCTCCCTAACCCGGGGGTCTCTGGACAGCGAGCCTGGGCTGATTCACCCCCCTCCCTAACCCGGGGGGTCACTGGACAGGGACCCTGGGCTGATTCAACCCCTCCCTAACCCGGGGGTCCCTGGACAGGGACCCTGGGCTGATTCACCCCCCTCCCTAACCCGGGGGTCGCTGGACAGGGACCCTGGGCTGATTCACCCCCCCTCCCTAACCCGGGGGGTCACTGGACAGGGACCCTGGGCTGATTCAACCCCTCTCTAACCCGGGGGTCACTGGACAGGGACCCTGGGCTGATTCACCCCCCTCCCTAACCCGGGGATCACTGGACGGGGACCCTGGGCTGATTCACCCCCCCTCCCTAACCCGGGGGTCACTGGACAGGGACCCTGGGCTGATTCACCCCCCTCCCTAACCCGGGGGTCACTGGACAGGGACCCTGGGCTGATTCACCCCCGTCCCTAACCCGGGGGTCACTGGACAGGGACCCTGGGCTGATTCACCCCCCCTCCCTAACCCGGGGGTCACTGGACAGGGACCCTGGGCTGATTCACCCCCCCTTCCTAACCCGGGGGTCTCTGGACAGGGACCCTGGGCTGATTCACCCCCCTCCCTAACCCGGGGGGTCACTGGACAGGGACCCTGGGCTGATTCACCCTCCTCCCTAACCCGGGGGTCTCTGGACAGGGACCCTGGGCTGATTCACCACCCTCCCTAACCTGGGGGTCTCTGGACAGGGACCCTGGGCTGATTCACCCCCCTCCCTAACCCGGGGGTCTCTGGACAGGGACCCTGGGCTGATTCAACCCCTCCCTAACCCGGGGGTCTCTGGAGAGGGACCCTGGGCTGATTCACCCCCCTCCCTAACCCGGGGGTCACTCGGCAGGGACCCTGGGCTGATTCACCCCCCTCCCTAACCCGGGGTTCTCTGGACAGGGACCCTGGGCTGATTCAACCCCTCCCTAACCCGGGGGTCTCTGGACAGGGACCCTGGGCTGATTCACCCCCCTCCCTAACCCGGGGGTCTCTGGACAGGGACCCTGGGCTGATTCACCCCCCTCCCTAACCCGGGGGGTCACTGGACAGGGACCCTGGGCTGATTCAACCCCTCCCTAACCCGGGGGTCAGTGGCCATGGACCCTGGGCTGATTCACCACCCTCCCTAACCCGGGGGTCACTGGACAGGGACCCTGGGCTGATTCACCCCCCTCCCTAACCCGGGGGCAACTGGACAGGGACCCTGGGCTGATTCACCACCCTCCCTAACCCGGGGGTCTCTGGACAGGGACCCTGGGCTGATTCACCCCCCTCCCTACCCCGGGGGTCTCTGGACAGGGACCCTGGGCTGATTCACCACCCTCCCTAACCTGGGTGTCTCTGGACAGGGACCCTGGGCTGATTCACCCCCCTCCCTAACCCGGGGGTCTCTGGACAGGGACCCTGGGCTGATTCAACCCCTCCCCAACCCGGGGGTCTCTGGCCAGGGACCCTGGGCTGATTCACCACCCTCCCTAACCCGGGGGTCACTGGACAGGGACCCTGGGCTGATTCACCCCCCTCCCTAACCCGGGGGGTCACTGGACAGGGTCCCTGGGCTGATTCACCCCCCTCTCTAAACCGGGGGTCACTCGGCAGGGACCCTGGGCTGATTCAACCCCCTCCCTAAACCGGGGATCACTGGACAGGGACCCTGGGCTGATTCACCCCCGTCCCTAACCCGGGGTTCTCTGGACAGGGACCCTGGGCTGATTAACCCCCCCTCCCTAACCCGGGGGTCACTCGGCAGGGACCATGGGCTGATTCACCTCCCTCCCTAACCCGGGGGTCACTGGACAGGGACCCTGGGCTGATTCACCCCCCCTCCCTAACCCGGGGGTCACTCGGCAGGGACCATGGGCTGATTCACCTCCCTCCCTAACCCGGGGGTCACTGGACAGGGACCCTGGGCTGATTCACCCCCCCTCCCTAACCCCGGGGGTCACTGGACAGGGACCCTGGCCTGATTCACCCCCCCTCCCTAACCTGGGGGTCTCTGGACAGGGACCCTGGGCTGATTCACCCGCCCCTCCCTAACCCGGGGGTCACTGGACAGGGACCCTGGGCTGATTCACCCCCCCTTCCTAACCCGGGGGTCTCTGAACAGGGACCCTGGGCTGATTCACCCCCCTCCCTAACCCGGAGGGTCACTGGACAGGGACCCTGGGCTGATTCACCCCCTCCCTAACCCGGGGGTCTCTGGAGAGGGACCGTGGGCTGATTCACTCCCCTCCCTAACCCGGGGGTCACTGGACAGGGACCCTGGGCTGATTCACCCCCCTCCCTAACCCAGGGGTCTCTGGACAGAGACCCTGGGATGATTCACCACCCTCCCTAACCCGGGGGTCTCTGGAGAGGGACCCTGGGCTGATTCAGCCCCCTCCCTAACCCGGGGGTCACTGGACAGGGAGCCTGGGCTGATTCACCCCCCTCCCTAACCCGGGGGTCTCTGGACAGAGACCCTGGGCTGATTCACCACCCTCCCTAACCCGGGGGTCTCTGGAGAGGGACCCTGGGCTGATTCACTCCCCTCCCTAACCCGGGGGTCACTGGACAGGGACCCTGGGCTGATTCAACCCCGCCCTAACCCGGGGGTCACTGGACAGGGACCCTGGGCTGATTCAACACCCTCCCTAAACCGGGGGTCTCTGGACAGCGAGCCTGGGCTGATTCACCCCCCTCCCTAACCCGGGGTTCACTGGACAGGGACCCTGGGCTGATTCACCCCCCCTCCCTAACCCGGGGGTCACTGGACAGGGACCCTGGGCTGATTCACCCCCCTCCCTAACCCGGGGGTCACTGGACAGGGACCCTGGGCTGATTCACCCCCCCTTCCTAACCCGGGGGTCTCTGGAGAGGGACCCTGGGCTGATTCACCCCCCTCCCTAACCCGGGGGTCACTGGACAGGGACCCTGGGCTGATTCACCACTCCTCCCTAACCCCGGGGGTCACTGGACAGGGACCCTGGGCTGATTCACCCCCCCTCCCTAACCAGGGGGTCTCTGGACAGGGACCCTGGGCTGATTCACCCCCCCTCCCTAACCCGGGGGTCACTGGACAGGGACCCTGGGCTGATTCACCCCCCCTTCCTAACCCGGGGGTCTCTGAACAGGGACCCTGGGCTGATTCACCCCCCTCCCTAACCCGGGGGTCTCTGGAGAGGGACCCTGGGCTGATTCACTCCCCTCCCTAACCCGGGGGTCTCTGGAGAGGGACCCTGGGCTGATTCACCCCCCTCCCTAACCCGGGGGTCACTGGACAGGGAGCCTGGGCTGATTCACCCCCCTCCCTAACCCGGGGGTCTCTGGACAGAGACCCTGGGCTGATTCACCACCCTCCCTAACCCGGGGGTCTCTGGAGAGGGACCCTGCGCTGATTCACTCCCCTCCCTAACCCGGGGGTCACTGGACAGGGACCCTGGGCTGATTCAACCCCGCCCTAACCCGGGGGTCACTGGACAGGGACCCTGGGCTGATTCAACACCCTCCCTAAACCGGGGGTCTCTGGACAGCGAGCCTGGGCTGATTCACCCCCCTCCCTAACCCGGGGTTCACTGGACAGGGACCCTGGGCTGATTCACCCCCCCTCCCTAACCCGGGGGTCACTGGACAGGGACCCTGGGCTGATTCACCCCCCTCCCTAACCCGGGGGTCACTGGACAGGGACCCTGGGCTGATTCACCCCCCCTCCCTAACCCGGGGGTCTCTGGAGAGGGACCCTGGGCTGATTCACCCCCCTCCCTAACCCGGGGGTCTCTGGACAGGGACCCTGGGCTGATTCACCCCCCTCCCTAACCCGGGGGTCACTGGACAGGGACCCTGGGCTGATTCACCGCCCCTCCCTAACCCGGGGGTCTCTGGACAGGGACCCTGGGCTGATTCACCACCCTCCCTAACCCGGGGGTCACTGGACAGGGACCCTGGGCTGATTCACCCCCCTCCCTAACCCGGGGGTCTCTGGACAGGGACCCTGGGCTGATTCACCACCCTCCCTAACCCGGGGGTCACTGGACAGGGACCCTGGGCTGATTCACCCCCCTCCCTAACCCGGGGGTCTCTGGACAGGGACCCTGGGCTGATTCACCCCCCTCCCTACCCCGGGGGTCTCTGGAGAGGGACCCTGGGCTGATTCACCACCCTCCCTAACCTGGGTGTCTCTGGACAGGGACCCTGGGCTGATTCACCCCCCTCCCTAACCCGGGGGTCTCTGGACAGGGACCCTGGGCTGATTCAACCCCTCCCCAACCCGGGGGTCTCTGGCCAGGGACCCTGGGCTGATTCACCACCCTCCCTAACCCGGGGGTCACTGGACAGGGACCCTGGGCTGATTCACCCCCCTCCCTAACCCGGGGGGTCACTGGACAGGGACCCTGGGCTGATTCACCGCCCTCTCTAACCCGGGGGTCACTCGGCAGGGACCCTGGGCTGATTCAACCCCCTCCCTAAACCGGGGATCACTGGACAGGGACCCTGGGCTGATTCACCCCCGTCCCTAACCCGGGGTTCTCTGGACAGGGACCCTGGGCTGATTCACCCCCCCTCCCTAACCCGGGGGTCACTCGGCAGGGACCATGGGCTGATTCACCTCCCTCCCTAACCCGGGGGTCACTGGACAGGGACCCTGGGCTGATTCACCCCCCCTCCCTAACCCGGGGGTCACTCGGCAGGGACCATGGGCTGATTCACCTCCCTCCCTAACCCGGGGGTCACTGGACAGGGACCCTGGGCTGATTCACCCCCCCTCCCTAACCTGGGGGTCTCTGGACAGGGACCCTGGGCTGATTCACCCCCCCCTCCCTAACCCGGGGGTCACTGGACAGGGACGCTGGGCTGATTCACCCCCCCTTCCTAACCCGGGGGTCTCTGAACAGGGACCCTGGGCTGATTCACCCCCCTCCCTAACCCGGAGGGTCACTGGACAGGGACCCTGGGCTGATTCACCCCCTCCCTAACCCGGGGGTCTCTGGAGAGGGACCGTGGGCTGATTCACTCCCCTCCCTAACCCGGGGGTCACTGGACAGGGACCCTGGGCTGATTCACTCCCCTCCCTAACCCGGGGGTCACTGGACAGGGACCCTGGGCTGATTCAACACCCTCCCTAAACCGGGGGTCTCTGGACAGCGAGCCTGGGCTGATTCACCCCCCTCCCTAACCCGGGGTTCACTGGACAGGGACCCTGGGCTGATTCACCCCTCTCCCTAACCCGGGGGTCACTGGACAGGGACCCTGGGCTGATTCACCCCACCTCCCTAACCCGGGGGTCACTGGACAGGGACCCTGGGCTGATTCAACCCCTCCCTAACCCGGGGGTCACTGGACAGGGACCCTGGGCTGATTCACCCCCCTCCCTAACCCGGGGGTCACTGGACAGGGACCCTGGGCTGATTCACCCCCCCTCCCTAACCCGGGGGTCTCTGGAGAGGGACCCTGGGCTGATTCACCCCCCTCCCTAACCCGGGGGTCTCTGGACAGGGACCCTGGGCTGATTCACCCCCCTCCCTAACCCGGGGGTCACTGGACAGGGACCCTGGGCTGATTCACCGCCCCTCCCTAACCCGGGGGTCTCTGGACAGGGACCCTGGGCTGATTCACCACCCTCCCTAACCCGAGGGTCACTGGACAGGGACCCTGGGCTGATTCACCCCCCTCCCTAACCCGGGGGTCTCTGGACAGGGACCCTGGGCTGATTCACCAAACTCCCTAACCCGGGGGTCACTGGACAGGGACCCTGGGCTGATTCACCCCCCTCCCTAACCCGGGGGTCTCTGGACAGGGACCCTGGGCTGATTCACCCCCCTCCCTAACCCGGGGGTCCCTGGACAGGGACCCTGGGCTGATTCACCCCCCTCCCTAACCCGGGGGTCTCTGGACAGGGACCCTGGGCTGATTCACCCCCCTCCCTAACCCGGGGGTCTCTGGACAGGGACCCTGGGCTGATTCACCCCCCTCCCTAACCCGGGGGTCACTGGACAGGGACCCTGGGCTGATTCACCCCCCTCCCTAACCCGGGGGTCACTGGACAGGGACACTGGGCTGATTCACCCCCCTCCCTAACCCGGGGGTCACTGGACAGGGACCCTGGGCTGATTCACCCCCCTCCCTAACCCGGGGGTCACTGGACAGGGACCCTGGGCTGATTCACCCCCCTCCCTAACCCGGGGGTCTCTGGACAGGGACCCTGGGCTGATTCACCACCCTCCCTAACCTGGGGGTCACTGGACAAGGACCCTGGGCTGATTCAACCCCCTCCCTAACCCGGGGGTCTCTGGACAGGGACCCTGGGCTGATTCAACCCCTCCCTAACCCGGGGGTCACTGGACAGGGACCCTGGGCTGATTCACCCCCCTCCCTAACCCGGGGGTCACTGGACAGGGACCCTGGGCTGATTCACCCCCCTCCCTAATCCAGGGGTCTCTGGACAGGGACCCTGGGCTGATTCAAACCCCTCCCTAACCCGGGGGCAACTGGACAGGGACCCTGGGCTGATTCACCCCCCCTCCCTAACCCGGGGGTCACTCGGCAGGGTCCCTGGGCTGATTCACCCCCCCTCCCTAACCCGGGGCTCTCTGGACAGGGACCCTGGGCTGATTCAACCCCTCCCTAACCCGGGGGTCACTGGACAGGGATCCTGGGCTGATTCAACCCCCTCCCTAACCCGGGGGTCTCTGGACAGGGACCGTGGGCTGATTCACCCCCCCTCCCTAACCCGGGGGTCACTGGACAGGGACCCTGGGCTGATTCACCCCCCTCCCTAACCCGGGGGGTCACTGGACAGGAACCTGGGCTGATTCACCCCCCTCCCTAACCCGGGGGTCGCTGGACAGGGACCCTGGGCTGATTCACCCCCCCTCCCTAACCCAGGGGGTCACTGGACAGGGACCCTGGGCTGATTCAACCCCTCTCTAACCCGGGGGTCACTGGACAGGGACCCTGGGCTGATTCACCCCCCTCCCTAACCCCGGGGGTCACTGGACAGGGACCCTGGGCTGATTCACCCCCCTCCCTAAATCGGGGGTCACTGGACAGGGACCCTGGGCTGATTCACCCCCCTCCCTAACCCCGGGGGTCTCTGGATAGGGACCCTGGGCTGATTCAACGCCCCTCCCTAACCCGGGGGTCTCTGGACAGGGACCCTGGGCTGATTCAACCCCTCTCTAACCCGGGGGTCACTGGACAGGGACCCTGGGCTGATTCACCCCACTCCCTAACCCGGGGGTCTCTGGACAGAGACCCTGGGCTGATTCAACACCCTCCCTAACCCGGGGGTCTCTGGACAGGGACCCTGGGCTGATTCAACCCCTCCCTAACCCGGGGGTCACTGGACAGGGACCCTGGGCTGATTCACCCCCCTCCCTAACCCGGGGGTCACTGGACAGGGACCCTTGGCTGATTCACCCCCCCTCCCTAACCCGGGGGTCTCTGGACAGGGACTCTGGGCTGATTCACCCCCCTCCCTAACCCGGGGGTCACTGGACAGGGACCCTGGGCTGATTCACCCCCCTCCCTAACCCGGGGGTCACTGGACAGGGACCCTGGGCTGATTCACCCCCCTCCCTAACCCGGGGGTCACTGGACAGGGACCCTGGGCTGATTCACCCCCCTCCCTAACCCGGGGGTCACTGGACAGGGACCCTGGGCTGATTCACCCCCCTCCCTAACCCGGGGGTCTCTGGACAGGGACCCTGGGCTGATTCAC
Source organism: Somniosus microcephalus (assembly GCF_052327205.1). Classification (NCBI taxonomy): domain Eukaryota; kingdom Metazoa; phylum Chordata; class Chondrichthyes; order Squaliformes; family Somniosidae; genus Somniosus; species Somniosus microcephalus. Next base: position 58,819,825 of record NW_028225181.1, read on the forward strand.
CACCCTCCCTAACCTGGGGGTCACTGGACAGGGACCATGGGCTGATTCACCCCCCTCCCTAAATCGGGGGACTCTGGATAGGGACCCTGGTCTGATTCAACCCCTCTCTAACCCGGGGGTCACTGGACAGGGACCCTGGGCTGATTCAACCCCCCTCCCTAACCCGGGGGGTCACTGGACAGGGACCCTGGGCTGATTCACCCCCCCTCCCTAACCCGGGGGGTCACTGGACAGGGACCCTGGGCTGATTCAACCCCTCACTAACCCGGGGGTCACTGGACAGGGACCCTGGGCTGATTCACCCCGCTCCCTAACCCCGGGGGTCACTGGACAGGGACCCTGGGCTGATTCACCCCCCTCCCTAACCCGGGGGTCACTGGACGGGGACCCTGGGCTGATTCACCCCCCCTCCCTAACCCGGGGGTCACTGGACAGGGACCCTGGGCTGATTCACCCCCCTCCCTAACCCGGGGGTCACTGGACAGGGACCCTGGGCTGATTCACCCCCGTCCCTAACCCGGGGGTCACTGGACAGGGACCCTGGGCTGATTCACCCTCCCTCCCTAACCCGGGGGTCACTGGACAGGGACCCTGGGCTGATTCACCCCCCCTTCCTAACCCGGGGGTCTCTGGACAGGGACCCTGGGCTGATTCACCTCCCTCCCTAACCTGGGGGGTCACTGGACAGGGACCCTGGGCTGATTCACCCTCCTCCCTAACCCGGGGGTCTCTGGACAGGGACTCTGGGCTGATTCACCCCCCTCCCTAACCCGGGGGTCTCTGGACAGGGACCCTGGGCTGATTCACCCCCCTCCCTAACCCGGGGGTCACTGGACAGGGACCCTGGGCTGATTCACCCCCCTCCCTAACCCGGGGGTCACTGGACAGGGACCCTGGGCTGATTCACCCCCCTCCCTAACCCGGTGGTCACTGGACAGGGACCCTGGGCTGATTCACCCCCCTCCCTAACCCGGGGGTCACTGGACAGGGACCCTGGGCTGATTCACCCCCCTCCCTAACCCGGGGGTCTCTGGACAGGGACCCTGGGCTGATTCACCACCCTCCCTAACCTGGGGGTCACTGGACAGGGACCATGGGCTGATTCACCCCCCTCCCTAAATCGGGGGTCACTGGACAGGGACCCTGGGCTGATTCAACCCCTCACTAACCCGGGGGTCACTGGACAGGGACCCTGGGCTGATTCACCCCCCCTCCCTAACCCGGGGGATCACTGGACAGGGACCCTGGGCTGATTCAACCCCTCACTAACCCGGGGGTCACTGGACAGGGACCCTGGGCTGATTCACCCCGCTCCCTAACCCCGGGGGTCACTGGACAGGGACCCTGGGCTGATTCACCCCCCTCCCTAACCCGGGGGTCACTGGACGGGGACCCTGGGCTGATTCACCCCCCCTCCCTAACCCGGGGGTCACTGGACAGGGACCCTGGGCTGATTCACCCCCCTCCCTAACCCGGGGGTCACTGGACAGGGACCCTGGGCTGATTCACCCCCGTCCCTAACCCGGGGGTCACTGGACAGGGACCCTGGGCTGATTCACCCTCCCTCCCTAACCCGGGGGTCACTGGACAGGGACCCTGGGCTGATTCACCCCCCCTTCCTAACCCGGGGGTCTCTGGACAGGCACCCTGGGCTGATTCACCTCCCTCCCTAACCCGGGGGGTCACTGGACAGGGACCCTGGGCTGATTCACCCTCCTCCCTAACCCGGGGGTCTCTGGACAGGGACCCTGGGCTGATTCACCACCCTCCCTAACCTGGGGGTCTCTGGACAGGGACCCTGGGCTGATTCACCCCCCTCCCTAACCCGGGGGTCTCTGGACAGGGACCCTGGGCTGATTCAACCCCGCCCTAACCCGGGGTTCTCTGGACAGGGACCCTGGGCTGATTCAACCCCTCCCTAACCCGGGGGTCTCTGGACAGGGACCCTGGGCTGATTCACCCCCCTCCCTAACCCGGTGGTCTCTGGACAGGGACCCTGGGCTGATTCACCCCCCTCCCTAACCCGGGGGGTCACTGGACAGGGACCCTGGGCTGATTCAACCCCTCCCTAACCCGGGGGTCACTGGCCAGGGACCCTGGGCTGATTCACCCCCCTCCCTAACCCGGGGGTCTCTGGACAGGGAGCCTGGGCTGATTCAACCCCTCCCTAACCCGGGGGTCTCTGGAAAGGGACCCTGGGCTGATTCACCACCCCTCCCTAACCCGGGGGTCACTGGACAGGGACCCTGGGCTGATTCAACCCCTCCCTAACCCGGGGGTCACTGGACAGGGACCCTGGGCTGATTCACCCCCCTCCCTAACCCGGGGGGTCTCTGGACAGGGACCCTGGGCTGATTCACCCCCCTCCCTAACCCGGGGGTCACTGGACAGGGACCCTGGGCTGATTCACCCCCCTCCCTAACCCGGGGGTCTCTTGACAGGGACCCTGGGCTGATTCACTCCCCTCCCTAACCCGGGGGTCTCTGGACAGGGACCCTGGGCTGATTCAACCCCTCCCTAACCCGGGGGTCTCCTGACAGGGACCCTGGGCTGATTCACAATTCACAATTCACAATTCAAATCGCTTTATTGGCATGATAAGTTACATCTTATGTTGCCAAAGCATCAAAATACATTTATGGTTTAGCACATAAACGCAGTTCTATTCATACAGTGTATAAACAGGTATATCCCTGAGTGTATAAATATACATTCGCATTGTTTATATATATTCTTTTCTTAGTTTACTGGTTGTCCCTCTGTTCATGGCAAGCTGTAACATAGTGTGCCGCCAGTGTTATACAGTTTCTCTCCTCTCCCAGTAGGAATGGGAGTTTTTGGTTGTCACTCAGATTTCTGAAATCAGGGCATATTTGTGAGAATTTTTGGTAGAAATTCTCCCTGATGCCCTGATATTTTCCACAAGCTGTGAGGAAGTGCATCTCTGTCTCCACCACTCCCTGACTGCAGTGAGAGCATATCCTGTCCTCTCTTGGCAGCCTGGTCTGCCTGTGTCTGCCTTTTTCGATCGCTAGGCTATGTTCGCTAAGTCTGTACCTTGTCAAGGTTCTTCTCAGTTTGTTCACTCCCCTCCCTAACCCGGGGGTCTCTGGACAGGGACCCTGGGCTGATTCACCCCCCTCCCTAACCAGGGGGGTCACTGGGCAGGGACCCTGGGCTGATTCAAGCCCTCCCTAACCCGAGGGTCACTGGCCAGGGACCCTGGGCTGATTCACCACCCTCCCTAACCCGGGGGTCACTGGACAGGGACCCTGGGCTGATTCACCCCCCTCCCTAACCCGGGGGGTCACTGGACAGAGACCCTGGGCTGATTCACCCCCCTCCCTAACCCGGGGGTCACTCGGCAGGGACCCTGGGCTGATTCAACCCCCTCCCTAAACCGGGGATCACTGGACAGGGACCCTGGGCTGATTCACCCCCGTCCCTAACCCGGGGTTCTCTGGACAGGGACCCTGGGCTGATTCACCCCCCTCCCTAACCCGGGGGTCACTCGGCAGGGACCCTGGGCTGATTCACACCCCTCCCTAACCCGGGGGTCACTGGACAGGGACCCTGGGCTGATTCACCCCCCTCCCTAACCCGGGGGTCACTGGACAGGGACCCTGGGCTGATTCACCCCCCTCCCTAACCCCGGGGTCTCTGTACAGGGACCCTGGGCTGATTCACCCTCCTCCCTAACCTGGAGGGTCACTGGACAGGGACCCTGGGCTGATTCACCCCCCCTCCCTAACCTGGGGGTCTCTGGACAGGGACCCTGGGCTGATTCACCCCCCCTCCCTAACCCGGGGGTCTCTGGACAGGGACCCTGGGCTGATTCACCCCCCTCCCTAACCTGGGGGTCTCTGGACAGGGAGCCTGGGCTGATTCAACACCCTCCCTAACCCGTGGGTCTCTGGACAGCGAGCCTGGGCTGATTCACCCGCCTCCCTAACCCCGGGGGTCACTGGACAGGGACCCTGGGCTGATTCAACCCCTCCCTAACCCGGGGGTCTCTGGACAGGGACCCTGGGCTGATTCACCCTCCTCCCTTACCCGGGGGTTTCTGGACAGGGACCCTGGGCTGATTCACCCCCCTCCCTAACCCGGGGGTCTCTGGACAGGGACCCTGGGCTGATTCAACCCCTCCCTAACCCGGGGGTCTCTGGACAGGGACCCTGGGCTGATTCAACCCCTCCCTAACCTGGGGGTCTCTGGACAGGGATCCTGGGCTGATTCACCCCCCTCCCTAACCCGGGGGTCTCTGGACAGGGACCCTGGGCTGATTCACCCCCCTCCCTAACCCGGGGGTCACTGGACAGGGACCCTGGGCTGATTCAACCCCTCTCTAACCCGGGGGTCTCTGGACAGGGACCCTGGGCTGATTCACCCCCCTCCCTAACCCGGGGGTCACTGGACAGAGACCCTGGGCTGATTCACCACCCTCCCTAACCCGGGGGTCTCTGGAGAGGGACCCTGGGCTGATTCACTCCCCTCCCTAACCCGGGGGTCACTGGACAGTGAACCTGGGCTGATTCAACCCCTCCCTAACCCGGGGGTCACTGGACAGGGACCCTGGGTTGATTCACCCCCCTCCCTAACCCGGGGGGTCTCTGGACAGGGACCCTGGGCTGATTCACCCCCTCCCTAACCCGGGGGTCTCTGGACAGGGACCCTGGGCTGATTCACCCCACTCCCTAACCCGGGGGTCTCTGGAAAGGGACCCTGGGCTGATTCAACACCCTCCCTAACCCGGGGGTCTCTGGACAGCGAGCCTGGGCTGATTCACCCCCCTCCCTAACCCGGGGGGTCACTGGACAGGGACCCTGGGCTGATTCAACCCCTCCCTAACCCGGGGGTCACTGGACAGGGACCCTGGGCTGATTCACCCCCCTCCCTAACCCGGGGGTCACTGGACAGGGACCCTGGGCTGATTCACCCCCCTCCCTATCCCGGGGGTCACTCGGCAGGGACCCTGGGCTGATTCACCCACCTCCCTAACCCGGGGGTCTCTGGACAGGGACCCTGGGCTGATTCACCCCCCCTCCCTAACCCGGGGGTCACTGGACAGGGACCCTGGGCTGATTCAGCCCCCCTCCCTAACCCGGGGGTCTCTGGACAGGGACCCTGGGCTGATTCACCCCCCTCCCTAACCCGGGGGTCACTGGACAGAGACCCTGGGCTGATTCACCCCCCTCCCTAACCCGGGGGTCTCTGGACAGGGACCCTGGGCTGATTCACCCCCCTCCCTAACCCGGGGGTCACTGGACAGGGACCCTGGGCTGGTTCACCCCCCTCCCTAACCCGGGGGGTCTCTGTACAGGGACCCTGGGCTGATTCACCCCCCTCCCTAACCCGGGTGTCTCTGGACAGGGACCCTGGGCTGATTCACCCCACTCCCTAACCCGGGGGTCTCTGGACAGGGACCCTGGGCTGATTCAACACCCTCCCTAACCCGGGGGTCTCTGGACAGCGAGCCTGGGCTGATTCAGCGCCCTCCCTAACCCGGGGGGTCACTGGACAGGGACCCTGGGCTGATTCAACCCCTCCCTAACCCGGTGGTCACTGGACAGGGACCCTGGGCTGATTCACCCCCCTCCCTAACCCGGGGGTCACTGGACAGGGACCCTGGGCTGATTCACCCCCCCTCCCTAACCCGGGGGTCTCTGGACAGGGACCCTGGGCTGATTCACCCCCCTCCCTAACCCGGGGGTCACTGGACAGAGACCCTGGGCTGATTCACCCCCCTCCCTAACCCGGGGGTCTCTGGACAGGGACCCTGGGCTGATTCACCCCCCTCCCTAACCCGGGGGTCTCTGGACAGGGACCCTGGGCTGATTCACCCACCTCCCTAACCCGGGGGTCTCTGGACAGGGACCCTGGGCTGATTCACCCCCCTCCCTAACCCGGGGGTCACTGGACAGGGACCCTGGGCTGATTCACGCCCCTCCCTAACCCGGTGCTCACTGGACAGGGACCCTGGGCTGATTCACCCCCCTCCCTAGCCCGGGGTTCACTGGACAGGGACCCTGGGCTGATTCACCCCCCTCCCTAACCCGGGGGTCTCTAGACAGGGACCCTGGGCTGATTCACCACCCTCCCTAACCTGGGGGTCACTGGACAGGGACCCTGGGCTGATTCACCCCCCTCCCTAACCCGGGGGTCTCTGGACAGGGACCCTGGGCTGATTCAACACCCTCCCTAACCCGGGGGTCTCTGGACAGCGAGCCTGGGCTGATTCACCCCCCTCCCTAACCCGGGGGGTCACTGGACAGGGACCCTGGGCTGATTCAACCCCTCCCTAACCCGGGGGTCACTGGACAGGGACCCTGGGCTGATTCACCCCCCTCCCTAACCCGGGGGCCACTGGACAGGGACCCTGGGCTGATTCACCCCCCCTCCCTAACCCGGGGGTCACTGGACAGGGACACTGGGCTGATTCACCCCCCCTCCCTAACCCGGGGGTATCTGGACAGGGACCCTGGGCTGATTCACCCCCCTCCCTAACCCGGGGGTCAATGGACAGAGACCCTGGGCTGATTCACCCCCCTCCCTAACCCGGGGGTCTCTGGACAGGGACCCTGGGCTGATTCACCCCCCTCCCTAACCCGGGGTTCTCTGGACAGGGACCCTGGGCTGATTCACCCCCCTCCCTAACCGGGGGTCTCTGGACAGGGACCCTGGGCTGATTCACCCCCCTCCCTAACCCGGGGGTCACTGGACAGGGACCCTGGGCTGATTCACCCCCCTCCCTAACCCGGTGCTCACTGGACAGGGACCCTGGGCTGATTCACCCCCCTCCCTAGCCCGGGGGTCACTGGACATGGACCCTGGGCTGATTCACCCCCCTCCCTAACCCGGGGGTCTCTGGACAGGGACCCTGGGCTGATTCACCACCCTCCCTAACCTGGGGGTCACTGGACAGGGACCCTGGGCTGATTCACCCCCCTCCCTAACCCGGGGGTCTCTGGACAGGGACCCTGGGCTGATTCAACCCCTCTCTAACCCGGGGGTCACTGGACAGGGACCCTGGGCTGATTCACCCCCCTCCCTAACCCGGGGGTCACTGGACAGGGACCCTGGGCTGATTCACCCCCCTCCCTAACCCGGGGGTCACTGGACAGGGACCCTGGGCTGATTCACCCCCCTCCCTAACCCCGGGGTCTCTGTACAGGGACCCTGGGCTGATTCACACCCCCTCCCTAACCCGGGGGTCTCTGGACAGGGACCCTGGGCTGATTCACCCCCCCTCCCTAACCTGTGGGTCTCTGGACAGGGACCCTGGGCTGATTCACCCACCTCCCTAACCCGGGGGTCACTGGACAGGGACCCTGGGCTGATTCACCCCCCCTCCCTAACCCGGGGGTCACTGCACAGGGACCCTGGGCTGATTCACCCCCCTCCCTAACCCAGGGGTCTCTGGACAGGGACCCTGGGCTGATTCACCCCCCCTCCCTAACCTGGGGGTCTCTGGACAGGGACCCTGGGCTGATTCACCCCCCCTCCCTAACCCGGGGGTCTCTGGACAGAGACCCTGGGCTGATTCACCACCCTCCCTAACCCGGGGTGTCTCTGGACAGGGACCCTGGGCTGATTCACCCCCCTCCCTAACCCGGGGGTCTCTGGACAGGGACCCTGGGCTGATTCACCCCACTCCCTAACCCGGGGGTCTCTGGACAGGGACCCTGGGCTGATTCACCCCCCCTCCCTAACCCAGGGGGTCACTGGACAGGGACCCTGGGCTGATTCAACACCCTCCCTAACCCGGGGGTCTCTGGACAGCGAGCCTGGGCTGATTCACCCCCCTCCCTAACCCGGGGGGTCACTTGACAGGGACCCTGGGCTGATTCAACACCTCCCTAACCCGGGGGTCACTGGACAGGGACCCTGGGCTGATTCACCCCCCTCCCTAACCCGGGGGTCACTGGACAGGGACCCTGGGCTGATTCACCCCCCCTCCCTAACCCGGGGGTCACTGGACAGGGACCCTGGGCTGATTCAACGCCCCTCCCTAACCCGGGGGTCTCTGGACAGGGACCCTGGGCTGATTCACCCCACTCCCTAACCCGGGGGTCTCTGGACAGGGACCCTGGGCTGATTCACCACCCTCCCTAACCCGGGGGTCACTGGACAGGGTCCCTGGGCTGATTCACCCCCCTCCCTAACCCGGGGGTCTCTGGACAGGGACCCTGGGCTGATTCACCACCCTCCCTAACCCGGGGGTCACTGGACAGGGACCCTGGGCTGATTCACCCCCCTCCCTAACCCGGGGGTCTCTGGACAGGGACCCTGGGCTGATTCACCCCCGTCCCTAACCCGGGGGTCACTGGACAGAGACCCTGGGCTGATTCACCCCCCTCCCTAACCCGGGGGTCTCTGGACAGGGACCCTGGGCTGAATCACCCCCCTCCCTAACCCGGGGGTCCCTGGACAGGGACCCTGGGCTGATTCACCCCCCTCCCTAACCCGGGGGTCTCTGGACAGGGACCCTGGGCTGATTCGCCCCCCTCCCTAACCCGGGGGTCTCTGGACAGGGACCCTGGGCTGATTCACCCCCCTCCCTAACCCGGGGGTCTCTGGACAGGGACCCTGGACTGATTCAACCCCTCTCTAACCCTGGGGTCACTGGACAGGGATCCTGGGCTGATTCACCCCCCTCCCTAACCCGGGGGTCACTGGACAGGGACCCTGGGCTGATTCACCCCCCTCCCTAACCCGGGGGTCACTGGACAGGGACCCTGGGCTGATTCACCCCCCTCCCTAACCCGGGGGTCACTGGACAGGGACCCTGGGCTGATTCACCCCCCTCCCTAACCCGGGGGTCACTGGACAGGGACCCTGGGCTGATTCACCACCCTCCCTAACCCCGGGGGTCACTGGACAGGGACCCTGGGCTGATTCACCACCCTCCCTAACCCCGGGGGTCACTGGACAGGGACCCTGGGCTGATTCACCCCCCTCCCTAACCCGGGGGTCACTGGACAGGGACCCTGAGCTGATTCACCCCCCCTCCCTAACCCGGGGGTCACTGGACAGGGACCCTGGGCTGATTCACCGCCCCTCCCTAACCCGGGGGTCTCTGGACACGGACCCTGGGCTGATTCACCCCACTCCCTAACCCGGGGGTCTCTGGACAGGGACCCTGGGCTGATTCACCTCCATCCCTAACCCGGGGGCCACTGGACAGGGACCCTGGGCTGATTCACCACCCTCCCTAACCCGGGGGTCACTGGACAGGGTCCCTGGGCTGATTCACCCCCCTCCCTAACCCGGGGGTCTCTGGACAGGGACCCTGGGCTGATTCACCCCCCTCCCTAACACGGTGGTCACTGGACAGGGTCCCTGGGCTGATTCACCACCCTCCCTAACCCGGGGGTCCATGGACAGGGACCCTGGGCTGATTCACCCCCCTCCTTAACCCGGGGGTCTCTGGACAGGGACCCTGGGCTGATTCACCCCCCTCCCTAACCCGGGGGTCACTGGACAGAGACCCTGGGCTGATTCACCCCCCTCCCTAACCCGGGGGTCTCTGGACAGGGACCCTGGGCTGATTCACCCCCATCCCTAACCCGGGGGTCCCTGGACAGGGACCCTGGGCTGATTCACCCCCCTCCCTAACCCGGGGGTCTCTGGACAGGGACCCTGGGCTGATTCACCCCCCTCCCTAACCCGGGGGTCTCTGGACAGGGACCCTGGGCTGATTCACCCCCCTCCCTAACCCGGGGGTCACTGGACAGGGACCCTGGGCTGATTCACCCCCCTCCCTAACCCGGGGTCTCTGGACAGGGACCCTGGGCTGATTCACCACCCTCCCTAACCTGGGGGTCACTGGACAGGGACCCTGGGCTGATTCACCCCCCTTCCTAACCCGGGGGTCTCTGGACAGGGACCCTGGGCTGATTCAACCCCTCTCTAACCCGGGGGTCACTGGACAGGGACCCTGGGCTGATTCACCCCCTCCCTAAACCGGGGGTCACTGGACAGGGACCCTGGGCTGATTCACCCCCCTCCCTAAACCGTGGGTCACTGGACAGGGACCCTGGGCTGATTCACCCCCCTCCCTAACCCGGGGGTCACTGGACAGGGACCCTGGGCTGATTCACACCCCCCTCCCTAATCCAGGGGTCTCTGGACAGGGACCCTGGGCTGATTCAACCCCCTCCCTAACCCGGGGGCAACTGGACAGCGACCCTGGGCTGATTCACCCACCCCTCCCTAACCCGGGGGTCACTCGGCAGGGACCCTGGGCTGATTCACCCCCCCTCCCTAACCCGGGGGTCTCTGGACAGGGACCCTGGGCTGATTCAACCCCTCCCTAACCCGGGGGTCACTGGACAGGGATCCTGGGCTGATTCAACCCCCTCCTAACCCGGGGGTCTCTGGACAGGGACCGTGGGCTGATTCACCCCCCCTCCCTAACCCGCGGTTCACTGGACAGGGACCCTGGGCTGATTCACCCCCCCTTCCTAACCCGAGGGTCACTGGACAGGGGCCTGGGCTGATTCACCCCCCTCCCTAACCCGGGGGTCACTGGACAGGGACCCTGGGGGTGATTCACCCCCCTCCCTAACCCGGGGTGTCACTGGACAGGGGACCCTGGGCTGATTCACCCCACTCCCTAACCCGGGGGTCACTGGACAGGGACCCTGGGCTGATTCACCCCCCTCCCCTAACACGGGGGGTCACTGGACAGGGACCTGGGCTGATTCACCCCCTCCCTAACCCGGGGGTCGCTGGACAGGGACCCTGGGCTGATTCACCCCCCCTCCCTAACCCGGGGGGTCACTGGACAGGGACCCTGGGCTGATTCAACCCCTCTCTAACCCGGGGGTCACTGGACAGGGACCCTGGGCTGATTCACCCCCCCTCCCTAACCCGGGGGTCACTGGACAGGGACCCTGGGCTGATTCACACCACCTCCCTAACCCGTGGGGTCTCTGGACAGGGACCCTGGGCTGATTCACCCCCCTCCCTAACCCGGGGGTCTCTGGACAGGGACCCTGGGCTGATTCACCCCACTCCCTAACCCGGGGGTCTCTGGACAGGGACCCTGGGCTGATTCAACACCCTCCCTAACCCGGGGGTCTCTGGACAGCGAGCCTGGGCTGATTCAACCCCTCCCTAACCCGGGGGTCACTGGACAGGGACCCTGGGCTGATTCACCCCCTCCCTAACCCGGGGGTCACTGGACAGGGACCCTGGGCTGATTCACCCCCCCTCCCTAACCCGGGGTCACTGGACAGGGACCCTGGGGCTGATTCACCCCCCTCCCTAACCCGGGGGTCACTGGACAGGGACCCTGGGCTGATTCACCCCCCTCCCTAACCCGGGGTCACTGGACAGGGACCCTGGGCTGATTCACCCCCCTCCCTAACCCGGGGGTCACTGGACAGGGACCCTGGGCTGATTCACCACCCCCTCCCTAACCCGGTGGTCACTGGACAGGGACCCTGGGCTGATTCACCCCCCTCCCTAACCCGGGGGGTCACTGGACAGGGACCCTGGCTGATTCACCCCCCTCCCTTACCCGGGGGTCTCTGGGACAGGGACCCTGGGCTGATTCACCACCCTCCCTAACCTGGGGGGTCACTGGACAGGGACCCTGGGCTGATTCACCCCCCTCCCTAACCCGGGGGTCTCTGGACAGGGACCCTGGGCTGATTCACCCCCCTCCCTAACCCGGGGGGTCTCTGGACAGGGACCCTGGGCTGATTCAACCCCTCTCTCACCCGGGGGTCACTGGACAGGGACCCTGGGCTGATTCAACCCCTCTCTAACCCGGGGGTCAATTGGACAGGGACCCTGGGCTGATTCATCCCCCTCCCTAACCCCGGGGGTCACTGGAAAGGGACCCTGGGCTGATTCACCCCCGTCCCTAACCCGGGGGTCACTGGACGGGGACCCTGGGCTGATTCACCACCCCTTCCTAACCCGGGGGTCACTTGGACAGGGACCCTAGGCTGATTCACCCCCCTCCCTAACCCGGGGGTCACTGGACAGGGACCCTGGGCTGATTCACCCCCGTCCCTAACCCGGGGGTCACTGGACAGGGACCCTGGGCTGATTCACCACCCTTCCCTAACCCGGGGGTCACTGGACAGGGACCCTGGGCTGATTCACCCCCCCTTCCTAACCCGGGGGTCTCTGGACAGGGACCCTGGGCTGATTCACCCCCCTCCCTAACCCGGGGGGTCACTGGACAGGGACCCTGGGCAGATTCACCCTCCTCCCTAACCCGGGGTTCTCTGGACAGGGACCCTGGGCAGATTCACCACCCTCCCTAACCTGGGGGTCTCTGGACAGGGGACCCTGTGGCTGATTCACACCCCCTCCCTAACCCGGGGGTCTCTGGACAGGGACCCTGGGCTGATTCACCCCCCCTCCCTAACCCGGGGGTCTCTGGACAGGGACCCTGGGCTGATTCACCCCCCCTCCCTAACCCGGGGGTCTCTGGACAGGGACCCTGGGCTGATTCACCCCCCTCCCTAACCCGGGGGGTCACTGGACAGGGACCCTGGGCTGATTCAACCCCTCCCTAACCCGGGGGTCACTGGCCAGGGACCCTGGGCTGATTCACCACCCCTCCCTAACCCGGGGGTCACTGGACAGGGACCCTGGGCTGATTCACCCTCCTCCCTAACCCGGGGGTCTCTGGACAGGGACCCTGGGCTGATTCACCACCCTCCCTAACCTGAGGGTCTCTGGACAGAGACCCTGGCTGATTCACCCCCCTCCCTAACCCGGGGTCTCTGGACAGGGACCCTGGGCTGATTCAACCCCTCCCTAACCCGGGGGTCTCTGGACAGGGACCCTGGGCTGATTCAACACCTCCCTAACCCGGGGGTCTCTGGACAGGGGACCCTGGGCTGATTCACCCCCCTCCCTAACCCGGGGGTCTCTGGACAGGGACCCTGGGCTGATTCACCCCCCTCCCTAACCCGGGGGGTCACTGGACAGGGACCCTGGGGCTGATTCACCCCCCTCCCTAACCCGGGGGTCACTCGGCAGGGACCCTGGGCTGATTCAACCCCCTCCCTAAACCGGGGATCACTGGACAGGGACCCTGGGCTGATTCACCCCCCCTCCCTAACCCGGGGATCACTGGACAGGGACCCTGGGCTGATTCACCCCCCCTCCCTAACCCGGGGGTCACTGGACAGGGACCCTGGCTGATTCACCCCCGTCCCTAACCCGGGGTTCTCTGGACAGGGACCCTGGGCTGATTCACCCCCCTCCCTAACCCGGGGGTCACTCGGCAGGGACCCTGGGCTGATTCACCCCCCTCCCTAACCCGGGTTCACTGGACAGGGACCCTGGGCTGATTCACCCCCCTCCCTAACCCGGGAGCGTCACTGGACAGGGACCCTGGGCTGATTCACCCCCTCCCTAACCCCGGGGTCTCTGTACAGGGACCCTGGGGCTGATTCACCCCCCCTCCCTAACCCGGGGGTCTCTGGACAGGGACCCTGGGCTGAATTCACCCCCCCCTCCCTAACCTGGGGGTCTCTGGACAGGGACCCTGGGCTGTTTCACCCCCCTCCCTAACCCCGGGGGTCACTGGACAGGGACCCTGGGGCTGATTCACCCCCCCTCCCTAACCCGGGGGTCACTGGACAGGGACCCTGGGCTGATTCACCCCCCCTCCCTAACCTGGGGGTCTCTGGACAGGGACCCCTGGGCTGATTCACCCCCACCTCCCTAACCCGGGGGTCACTGGACAGGGACCCTGGGCTGATTCACCCCCCCTTCCTAACCCAGGGGTCTCTGAACAGGGACCCTGGGCTGATTCACCCCCCTCCCTAACCCGGGGGTCTCTGGACAGGGACCCTGGGCTGATTCACCCCCCTCCCTAACCCGGGGGTCTCTGGACAGGGACCCTGGGCTGATTCACCCCCCCTCCCTAACCCGTGGGGTCACTGGACAGGGACCCTGGGCTGATTCACCCTCCTCCCTAACCCGGGGGTCTCTGGACAGGGACCCTGGGCTGATTCACCACCCCTCCCTAACCCGGGGGTCACTGGACAGGGACCCTGGGCTGATTCACCCCCCTCCCTAACCCGGGGTTCTCTGGACAGGGACCCTGGGCTGATTCACCCCCCTCCCTAACCCGAGGGTCTCTGGACAGGGACCTGGGCTGATTCACCCCCCTCCCTAACCCGGGGGTTTCTGGACAGGGACCCTGGGCTGATTCACCCCCTCCCTAACCCGGGGGTCTCTGGACAGGGACCCTGGGCTGATTCAACTCCTCCCTAACCCGGGGGTCTCTGGACAGGGACCCTGGGCTGATTCAACCCCTCCCTAACCCGGGGGTCTCTGGACAGGGACCCTGGGCTGATTCACCACCCTCCCTAACCTGGGGGTCTCTGGACAGGGACCCTGGGCTGATTCACCCCCCTCCCTAACCCGGGGGTCTCTGGACAGGGACCCTGGGCTGATTCACCCCCCTCCCTAACCCGGGGGGTCACTGGACAGGGACCCTGGGCTGATTCAAGCCCTCCCTAACCCGGGGGTCACTGGCCAGGGACCCTGGGCTGATTCACCACCCTCCCTAACCCGGGGATCACTGGACAGCGACCCTGGGCTGATTCACCCCCCTCCCTAACCCCGGGGGTCACTGGACAGGGATCCTGGGCTGATTCACCCCCCTCCCTAACCCGGGGGTCACTGGACAGGGACCCTGGGCTGATTCACCACCCTCCCTAACCCGGGGGGTCACTGGACAGCGACCCTGGGCTGATTCACCCCCCTCCCTAACCCCGGGGGTCACTGGGACAGGGACCCTGGGCTGATTCACCCCCCTCCCTAACCCGGGGGTCACTGGACAGGGACCCTGGGCTGATTCACCCCCCCTCCCTAACCCGGGGGTCACTGGACAGGGACCCTGGGCTGATTCACCGCCCCTCCCTAACCCGGGGGTCTCTGGACACGGACCCTGGGCTGATTCACCCCACTCCCTAACCCGGGGGTCTCTGGACAGGGACCCTGGGCTGATTCACCTCCATCCCTAACCCGGGGGCCACTGGACAGGGACCCTGGGCTGATTCACCACCCTCCCTAACCCGGGGGTCACTGGACAGGGTCCCTGGGCTGATTCACCCCCCTCCCTAACCCGGGGGTCTCTGGACAGGGACCCTGGGCTGATTCACCCCCCTCCCTAACACGGGGGTCACTGGACAGGGTCCCTGGGCTGATTCACCACCCTCCCTAACCCGGGGGTCCATGGACAGGGACCCTGGGCTGATTCACCCCCCTCCTTAACCCGGGGTCTCTGGACAGGGACCCTGGGCTGATTCACCCCCCTCCCTAACCCGGGGGTCACTGGACAGAGACCCTGGGCTGATTCAGCCCCCTCCCTAACCCGGGGGTCTCTGGACAGGGACCCTGGGCTGATTCACCCCCCTCCCTAACCCGGGGGTCCCTGGACAGGGACCCTGGGCTGATTCACCCCCCTCCCTAACCCGGGGGTCTCTGGACAGGGACGCTGGGCTGATTCACCCCCCTCCCTAACCCGGGGGTCTCTGGACAGGGACCCTGGGCTGATTCACCCCCCTCCCTAACCCGGGGGTCACTGGACAGGGACCCTGGGCTGATTCACCCCCCTCCTAACCCGGGGTCCCTGTCCAGTGACCCCCGGGTTAGGGAGGGGGGTGAATCAGCCCAGGGTCCCTGTCCAGAGACCCCCGGGTTAGGGAGGGGGGTGAATCAGCCCAGGGTCCCTGTCCAGTGACCCCCGGGTTAGGGAGGGGGGTGAATCAGCCCAGGGTCCCTGTCCAGAGACCCCCGGGTTAGGGAGGAGGGGGTGAATCAGCCCAGCGTCCCTGTCCAGAGACCCCCGGGTTAGGGAGGGGGGTGAATCAGCCCAGGGTCCCTGTCCAGGGACCCCCGGGTTAGGGAGGGGGGTGAATCAGCCCAGGGTCCCTGTCCAGAGACCCCCGGGTTAGGGAGGGGGCTGAATCAGCCCAGGGTCTCTGTCCAGTGACCCCCGGGTTAGGGAGGGGGGTGAATCAGCCCAGGGTCCCTGTCCAGAGACCCCCGGGTTAAGGAGGGGGGTGAATCAGCCCAGGGTCCCTGTCCATGGACCCCCGGGTTAGGGAGGGTGGTGATCAGCCCAGGGACCCTGTCCAGTGACCCCGTGTTAGGGAGGGGGGTGAATCAGCCCAGGGTCCCTGTCCAGAGACCCCCGGGTTAGGGAGGGGGGTGAATCAGCCCAGGGACCCTGTCCAGTGACCCCCGGGTTAGGGAGGGTGGTGAATCAGCCCAGGGTCCCTGTCCAGTGGCCCCCGGGTTAGGGATGGAGGTGAATCAGCCCAGGGTCCCTGTCCAGAGACCCCCGGGTTAGGGAGTGGGGTGAATCAGCCCAGGGTCCGTGTCCAGAGACCCCCGGGTTAGGGAGGGGCGGTGAATCAGCCCAGGGTCCCTGTCCAGTGACCCCCGGGTTAGGGAGGGGGGGTGAATCAGCCCAGGGTCCCTGTCCAGTGACCCCCGGGTTAGGGAGGGGGGTGAATCAGCCCAGGGTCCCTGTCCAGTGACCCCCGGGGTTAGGGAGGGGGGTGAATCAGCCCAGGGTCGCTGTCCAGTGACCCCCCGGGTTAGGGAGGGTGGTGAATCAGCCCAGGGTCCCTGTCCAGTGACCCCCGGGTTAGGGAGGGGGGTGAATCAGCCCAGGATCCCTGTCCAGTGACCCCCGGGGTTAGGGAGGGGGGTGAATCAGCCCAGGGGTCGCTGTCCAGTGATCCCCGGGTTAGGGAGGGTGGTGAATCAGCCCAGGGTCCCTGGCCAGGTGACCCCCGGGTTAGGGGAGGGCTTGAATCAGCCCAGGGTCCCTGTCCAGTGACCCCCCGGGTTAGGGAGGGGGGTGAATCAGCCCAGGGTCCCTGTCCAGAGACCCCCGGGTTAGGGAGGGGGGTGAATCAGCCCAGGGTCCCTGTCCAGAGACCCCCAGGTTAGGGAGGGGTGGTGAATCAGCCCAGGGTCCCTGTCCAGAGACCCCCGGGTTAGGGAGGGGTTGAATCAGCCCAGGGGTCCCTGTCCAGAGACCCCCGGGTTAGGGAGGAGTTGAATCAGCCCAGGGTCCCTGTCCAGAGACCCCCGGGTTAGGGAGGGGGGTGAATCAGCCCAGGTCCCTGTCCAGAAACCCCCGGGTTAGGGAGGGGGGTGAATCAGCCCAGGTCCCTGTCCAGAGACCCTCGGGTTAGGGAGGGTGGGTGAATCAGCCCAGGGTCCCTGTCCAGAGAACCCCGGGTTAGGGAGGGGGTGAATCAGCCCAGGGTCCCTGTCCAGTGACCCCCGGGTTAGGGAGGGGGTCTGAATCAGCCCAGGGTCCCTGTCCAGAGACCCCGGTTAGGGAGGAGGGTGAATCAGCCCAGGGTCCCTGTCCAGTGACCCCCCGGGTTAGGGAGGGGGGGTGAATCAGCCCAGGGTCCCTGTCCAGAGACCCCCGGGTTAGGGAGGGGGGTGAATCAGCCCAGGGTCCCTGTCCAGAGACCCCCGGGTTAGGGAGGGGGGTGAATCAGCCCAGGGTCCCTGTTCAGAGACCCCTGGGTTAGGAAGGGGGGGTGAATCAGCCCAGGGTCCCTGTCCAGTGACCCCCGGGTTAGGGAGGGGGGGGTGAAATCAGCCCAGGGTCCCTGTCCAGAGACCCCAGGTTAGGGAGGGGGGGTGAATCAGCCCAGGGTCCCTGTCCAGTGACCCCCGGGTTAGGGAGGGGGGGGTGAATCAGCCCAGGGTCCCTGTCCAGTGACCCCCGGGGTTAGGGGAGGGGGGTGAAACAGCCCAGGGTCCCTGTCCAGAGACCCCCAGGTTAGGGAGGGGGGGGTGAATCAGCCCAGGGTCCCTGTCCAGAGACCCCCGGGTTAGGGAGGGGGGGGTGAATCAGCCCAGGGTCCCTGTACAGAGACCCCGGGTTAGGGAGGGGGGTGAATCAGCCCAGGTCCCTGTCCAGTGACGCCCGGGTTAGGGAGGGGGGTGAATCAGCCCAGGGTCCCTGTCCAGTGAACCCGGGTTAGGGAGGGGGGGTGAATCAGCCCAGGGTCCCTGCCGAGTGACCCCCGGGTTAGGGAGGGGGGTGAATCAGCCCAGGGTCCCTGTCCAGAGAACCCCGGGTTAGGGACGGGGGTGAATCAGCCCAGGGTCCCTGTCCAGTGACCCCCGGGTTAGGGAGGGGGGGGTGAATCAGCCCAGGGTCCCTGTCCAGTGATCCCCGGGTTAGGGAGGGGGGGTGAATCAGCCCAGGGTCCCTGTCCAGTGATCCCCGGTTTAGGGAGGGGGTTGAATCAGCCCAGGGTCCCTGCCGAGTGACCCCCGGGTTAGGGAGGGGGGTGAATCAGCCCAGGGTCCCTGTCCAGTGACCCCCCGGGTTAGGGAGGGGGGTGAATCAGCCCAGGGTCCCTGTCCAGAGACCCCCGGGTTAGGGAGGGGGGTGAATCAGCCCAGGGTCCCTGTCCAGAGACCCCCGGGTTAGGGAGGTGTTGAATCAGCCCAGGGTCCCTGTCCAGAGACCCCCGGGTTAGGGAGGGGTTGAATCAGCCCAGGGTCCCTGTCCAGAGACCCCGGGTTAGGGAGGGGGGTGAATCAGCCCAGGGTCTCTGTCCAGAGACCCTCAGGTTAGGGAGGGTGGTGAATCAGCCCAGGGTCCCTGTCCAGAGACCCCCGGGTTAGGGAGGAGGGTGAATCAGCCCAGGGTCCCTGTCCAGTGACCCCCGGGTTAGGGAGGGTGGTGAATCAGCCCAGGGTCCCTGGCCAGTGACCCCCGGGTTAGGGAGGGGTTGAATCAGCCCAGGGTCCCTGTCCAGTGACCCCCCGGGTTAGGGAGGGGGGTGAATCAGCCCAGGGTCCCTGTCCAGAGACCCCCGGGTTAGGTGAGGGGGGTGAATCAGCCCAGGGTCCCTGTCCAGAGACCCCCGGGTTAGGGAGGGGGGGGTGAATCAGCCCAGGGTCCCTGTCCAGAGACCCCCGGGTTAGGGAGGGGGGTGAATCAGCCCAGGGTCCCTGTCCAGAGACCCCCAGGTTAGGGAGGGTGGTGAATCTGCCCAGGGTCCCTGTCCAGAGAACCCCGGGTTAGGGAGGAGGGTGAATCTGCCCAGGGTCCCTGTCCAGTGACCCCCCGGGTTAGGGAGGGGGGTGAATCAGCCCAGGGTCCCTGTCCAGAGACCCCCGGGTTAGGAAGGGGGGGGTGAATCAGCCCAGGGTCCCTGTCCAGTGACCCCCGGGTTAGGGAAGGGTGGTGAATCAGCCCAGGGTCCCTGTCCAGTGACCCCCGGGTTAGGGACGGGGGTGAATCAGCCCAGGGTCCCTGTCCAGTGACCCCCGGGTTAGGGAGGGGGGTGAATCAGCCTAGGGTCCCTGTCCAGTGACCCCCGGGTTAGGAAGGGGTGGTGAATCAGCCCAGGGTCCCCGTCCAGTGACCCCCGGGTTAGGGACGGGGGTGAATCAGCCCAGGGTCCCTTTCCAGTGACCCCCGGGGTTAGGGAGGGGGATGAATCAGCCCAGGGTCCCTGTCCATTGACCCCGGGTTAGAGAGGGGTTGAATCAGCCCAGGGGTCCCTGTCCAGTGACCCCCGGGTGAGAGAGGGGTTGAATCAGCCCAGGGTCCCTGTCCAGAGACCCCCGGGTTAGGGAGGGGGGGTGAATCAGCCCAGGGTCCCTGTCCAGAGACCCCCGGGTTAGGGGAGGGGGGGGAATCAGCCCAGGGTCCCTGTCCAGTGACCCCCAGGTTAGGGAGGGTGGTGAATCAGCCCAGGGTCCCTGTCCAGAGACCCCCGGGTAAGGGAGGGGGGTGAATCAGCCCAGGGTCCCTGTCCAGTGACCCCCGGGTTAGGGAGGGGGGTGAATCAGCCCAGGGTCCCTGTCCAGTGACCACCGGGTTAGGGAGGGGGGGGAATCAGCCCAGGGTCCCCTGTCCAGTGACCCCCGGGTTAGGGAGGGGGGTGAATCAGCCCAGGGTCCCTGTCCAGTGACCCCCGGGTTAGGGGAGGGGGGTGAATCAGCCCAGGGTCCCTGTCCAGTGACCCCCGGGTTAGGGAGGGGGGGTGAATCAGCCCAGGGTCCCTGTCCAGTGACCCCCGGGTTAGGGAGGGGGGGTGAATCAGCCCAGGGTCCCTGTCCAGTGACCCCCGGGTTAGGGAGGGGGGTGAATCAGCCCAGGGGTCCCTGTCCAGTGACCCCCGGGTTAGGGAGGGGTTGAATCAGCCCAGGCTCGCTGTCCAGAGACCCCCGGGTTAGGGAGGGTGTTGAATCAGCCCAGGGTCCCTGTCCAGAGACCCCCGGGTTAGGGAGTGGGGTGAATCAGCCCAGGGTCCCTGTCCAGAGACCCCCGGGTTAGGGAGGGGGGTGAATCAGCCCAGGGTCCCTGTCCAGAGACCCCACGGGTTAGGGAGGGGTGTGAATCAGCCCAGGGTCCCTGTCCAGTGACCCCCGGGTTAGGGAGGGGGGTGAATCAGCCCAGGGTCCCTGTCCAGTGACCCCCGGGTTAGAGAGGGGTTGAATCAGCCCAGGGTCCCTGTCCAGTGACCCCCCGGGTTAGGGAGGGGGGGTGAATCAGCCCAGGGTCCCTGTCCAGCGACCCCCGGGTTAGGGAGGGGGGTGAATCAGCCCAGGTCCCTGTCCAGTGACCCCCCGTGTTAGGGAGGGGGGGTGAATCAGCCCAGGGTCCCTGTCCAGTGACCCCCGGGTTAGGGAGTGGGGTGAATCAGCCCAGGGTCCCTGTCCAGTGACCCCCGGGTTAGGGAGGGGGGTGAATCACCCCAGGGTCCCTGTCCAGTGACCCCCGGGTTAGGGAGGGGGGGTGAATCAGCCCAGGCCCCTGTCAGTGACCCTCGGGTTAGGAAGGGGGGGTGAATCAGCCCAGGGTCCCTGTCCAGTGAACCGCGGGTTAGGGAGGGGGGGGTGAATCAGCCCACGGTCCCCTGTCCAGAGACCACCCGGGTTAGGGAGGGGGGTTTGAATCAGCCCAGGATCCCTGTCCAGTGACCCCCGGGTTAGGGAGGGGTTGAATCAGCCCAGGGTCCCTGTCCAGAGACCCCCGGGTTAGGGAGGGGGCGGTGAATCAGCCCAGGGTCCCTGCCGAGTGACCCCCGGGTTTAGGGAGGAGGGTGGTGAATCAGCCCAGGGTCGCTGTCCAGTTGCCCCCGGGTTAGGGAGGGGGTTGAAATCAGCCCAGGGTCCCTGTCCAGAGACCCCTGGATTAGGGAGGGGGGGTGAATCAGCCCAGGGTCCCTGTCCAGTGACCCCCGGGTTAGGGAGGGGGGTGAATCAGCCCAGGGTCCCTGTCCAGTGACCCCCGGTTTAGGGAGGGGGGTGAATCAGCCCAGGGTCCCTGTCCAGTGACCCCCGGTTTAGGGAGGGGGGGTTGTGAATCAGCCCAGGGTCCCTGTCCAGTGACCCACCGGGTTAGAGAGGGGTTGAATCAGCCCAGGGTCCCTGTCCAGAGACCCCCGGGTTAGGAAGGGGGGTGAATCAGCCCAGGGTCCCTGTCCAGTGACCCCCAGGTTAGGGGAGGGTGGTGAATCAGCCCAGGGTCCCTGTCCAGAGACCCCCCGGGTTAGGGAGGGGGGTGAATCAGCCCAGGGTCCCTGTCCAGTGACCCCCGGGTTAGGGAGAGGGGGGTGAATCAGCCCAGGGTCCCTGTCCAGAGACCCCCGGGTTAGGGAGAGGGGGGTGAATCAGCCCAGGGTCCCTGTCCAGAGACCCCCGGGTTAGGGAGGGGGGTGAATCAGCCCAGGGGTCCCTGTCCAGGGACCCCCGGGTTAGGGATGGGGGTGAATCAGCCCAGGGTCCCTGTCCAGAGACCCCCCGGGTTAGGGAGGGGGGTGAATCAGACCCAGGGTCTCTGTCCAGTGACCCCCGGGTTAGGGAGGGGGGTGAATCAGCCCAGGGTCCCTGTCCAGAGACCCCCGGGTTAAGGAGGGGGTGTGAATCAGCCCAGGGTCCCTGTCCATGGACCACCCGGGTTAGGGAGGGTGGTGAATCAGCCCAGGGACCCTGTCCAGTGACCACCGTGTTAGGGAGGGGGTGTGAATCAGCCCAGGGTCCCTGTCCAGAGACCCCCGGGTTAGGGGAGGGGGGGTGAATCAGCCCAGGGACCCTGTCCAGTGACCCCCGGGTTAGGGAGGGTGGTGAATCAGCCCAGGGTCCCTGTCCAGTGGCCCCCGGGTTAGGGATGGAGGTGAATCAGCCCAGGGTCCCTGTCCAGAGACCCCCGGGTTAGGGAGTGGGGTGAATCAGCCCAGGGTCCGTGTCCAGAGACCCCCGGGTTAGGGAGAGGGGCGGTGAATCAGCCCAGGGTCCCTGTCCAGTGACCCCCGGGTTAGGGAGGGGGGGTGAATCAGCTCAGGGTCCCTGTCCAGTGACCCCCGGGTTAGGGAGGGGGGGTGAATCAGCCCAGGGTCCCTGTCCAGTGACCCCCGGGGTTAGGGGAGGGTGGTGAATCAGCCCAGGGTCCCTGTCCAGTGACCCCCGGGGTTAGGGAGGGTGGTGAACTCAGCCCAGGGTCCCTGTCCAGTGACCCCCGGGTTAGGGAGGGGGGGTGAATCAGCCCAGGGTCCCTGTCCAGTGACCCCCGGGTTAGGGAGGGGGGTGAATCAGCCCAGGGTCCCTGTCCAGTGACCCCCGGGTTAGGGTGGAGGGGGTGAATCAGCCCAGGGTCCCTGTCCAGTGACCCCCGGGTTAGGGAGGGGGGTGAATCAGCCCAGGATCCCTGTCCAGTGACCCCAGGGTTAGAGAGGGGTTGAATCAGTCCAGGGTCCCTGTCCAGAGACCCCCGGGTTAGGGAGGGGGGTGAATCAGCCCAGGGTCCCTGTCCCAGAGACCCCCGGGTTAGGGAGGGGGGCGAATCAGCCCAGGGTCCCTGTCCAGAGACCCCCGGGTTAGGGAGGGGGGTGAATCAGGCCCAGGGTCCCTGTCCAGGGACCCCCGGGTTAGGGAGGGGGGGTGATTCAGCCCAGGGTCCCTGTCCAGAGACCCCCGGGTTAGGGAGGGGGGTGAATCAGCCCAGGGTCTCTGTCCAGTGACCCCCGGGTTAGGGACGGGGGTGAATCAGCCCAGGGTCCCTGTCCAGAGACCCCCGGGTTAGGGAGGGGGGTGTGAATCAGCCCAGGGTCCCTGTCCAGTGACCCCCGGGTTAGGGAGGGTGGTGAATCAGCCCAGGGTCCCTGTCCAGAAGACCCCCGGGTTAGGGGAGGGGGGTGAATCAGCCCAGGGACCCTGTCCAGTGACCCCCGGGTTAGGGAGGGTGGTGAATCAGCCCAGGGTCCCTGTCCAGAGACCCCCGGGTTAGGGAGTGGGGTGAATCAGCCCAGGGTCCCTGTCCAGAGACCCCCGGGTTAGGGAGGGGCGTTGAATCAGCCCAGGGTCCCTGTCCAGTGACCCCCGGGTTAGGGAGGGGGGGTGAATCAGCCCAGGGTCCCTGTCCAGTGACCCCCGGGTTAGGGAGGGGGGTGAATCAGCCCAGGGTCCCTGTCCAGTGACCCCCGGGGTTAGGGAGGTGTTGAATCAGCCCAGGGTCCCTGTCAAGTGACCCCCCGGGTTAGGGAGGGGGGTGAATCAGCCCAGGCTCGCTGTCCAGAGACCCCCGGGTTAGGGAGGGTGTTGAATCAGCCCAGGGTCCCTGTCCAGTGACCCCCTGGGTTAGGGAGGGGGGGTGAATCAGCCCAGGGTCCCTGTCCAGAGACCCCCGGGTTAGGGAGTGGGGTGAATCAGCCCAGGGTCCCTGTCCAGAGACCCCCGGGTTAGGGAGGGGGGGTGAATCAGCCCAGGGTCCCTGTCCAGAGACACCCGGGTTAGGGAGGGGGGTGAATCAGCCCAGGGTCTCTGTCCAGAGACCCCCGGGTTAGGGAGGGGGGGTGAATCAGCCCAGGGTCCCTGTCCAGAGACCCCCAGGTTAGGGAGGGGGGGTGAATCAGCCCAGGGTCCACTGTCCAGAGACCCCTGGGTTAGGGAGGGGGGTGAATCAGCCCAGGGTCCCTGTGCAGTGACCCCCGGGTTAGGGAGGGGGGGGTGAATCAGCCCAGGGTCCCTGTCCAGTGACCCCCGGGTTAGGGAGGGTGGGGTGAATCAGCCCAGGGTCCCTGTCCAGAGACCCACAGGTTAGGGAGGGGGGGTGAATCAGCCCAGGGTCCCTGTCCAGAGACCCCCGGGTTAGGGAGGGGGGTGTGAATCAGCCCAGGGTCCCTGTACAGAGGACCCCTGGGTTAGGGAGGGGGTGAATCAGCCCAGGGTCCCTGTCCAGAGACCCCCGGGTTAGGGAGGGGGGTGAATCAGCCCAGGGTCCCTGTCCAGTGACCCCCGGGTTAGGGAGGGGGGTGAATCAGCCCAGGGTCCCTGTCCAGTGACCCCCGGGTTAGAGAGGGGGTGAATCAGCCCAGGGTCCCTGTCCAGAGACCCCCGGGTTAGGGAGGGGGGTGAATCAGCCCAGGGTCCCTGTCCAGTGACCCCCAGGTTAGGGAGGGTGGTGAATCAGCCCAGGGTCCCTGTCCAGAGACCCCCGGGTTAGGGAGGGGGGTCGAATCAGCCCAGGGTCCATGTCCAGTGACCCCCGGGCTAGGGAGGGGGGTGAATCAGCCCAGGGTCCCTGTCCAG
>NW_028225181.1:58844894-58872594 GCF_052327205.1 Somniosus microcephalus
GTCCAGTGACCCCCGGGTTAGGGAGGGGGGGTGAATCAGCCCAGGGTCCCTGTCCAGAGACCCCCAGGTTAGGGAGGGGGGGTGAATCAGCCCAGGGTCCCTGTCCAGTGACCCCCGGGTTAGGGAGGGGGGGTGAATCAGCCCAGGGTCCCTGTCCAGTGACCCCCGGGGTTAGGGAGGGGGGTGAATCAGCCCAGGGTCCCTGTCCAGAGACCCCCAGGTTAGGGAGGGGGGGTGAATCAGCCCAGGGTCCCTGTCCAGAGACCCCCGGGTTAGGGAGGGGGGGTGAATCAGCCCAGGGTCCCTGTACAGAGACCCCGGGGTTAGGGAGGGGGGTGAATCAGCCCAGGGTCCCTGTCCAGTGACCCCCGGGTTAGGGAGGGGGGTGAATCAGCCCAGGGTCCCTGTCCAGTGAACCCGGGTTAGGGAGGGGGGTGAATCAGCCCAGGGTCCCTGCCGAGTGACCCCCGGGTTAGGGAGGGGGGTGAATCAGCCCAGGGTCCCTGTCCAGAGAACCCCGGGTTAGGGACGGTGGTGAATCAGCCCAGGGTCCCTGTCCAGTGACCCCCGGGTTAGGGAGGGGGGTGAATCAGCCCAGGGTCCCTGTCCAGTGATCCCCGGGTTAGGGAGGGGGGGTGAATCAGCCCAGGGTCCCTGTCCAGTGATCCCCGGTTTAGGGAGGGGTTTGAATCAGCCCAGGGTCCCTGCCGAGTGATCCCCGGGTTAGGGAGGGGGGTGAATCAGCCCAGGGTCCCTGTCCAGTGACCCCCCGGGTTAGGGAGGGGGGTGAATCAGCCCAGGGTCCCTGTCCAGTGACCCCCGGGTTAGGGAGGGTGGTGAATCAGCCCAGGGTCCCTGGCCAGTGACCCCCGGGTTAGGGAGGGCTTGAATCAGCCCAGGGTCCCTGTCCAGTGACCCCCCGGGTTAGGGAGGGGGTTGAATCAGCCCAGGGTCCCTGTCCAGTGACCCCGGGTTAGGGAGGGTGGTGAATCAGCCCAGGGTCCCTGGCCAGTGACCCCCGGGTTAGGGAGGGGTTGAATCAGCCCAGGGTCCCTGTCCAGTGACCCCCCGGGTTAGGGAGGGGGGTGAATCAGCCCAGGGTCCCTGTCCAGAGACCCCCGGGTTAGGGAGGGGGGTGAATCAGCCCAGGGTCCCTGTCCAGAGACCCCCGGGTTAGGGAGGGGGGGTGAATCAGCCCAGGGTCCCTGTCCAGAGACCCCCGGGTTAGGGAGGGGTGTGAATCAGCCCAGGGTCCCTGTCCAGAGACCCCCAGGTTAGGGAGGGTGGTGAATCTGCCCAGGGTCCCTGTCCAGAGAACCCCGGGTTAGGGAGGAGGGTGAATCTGCCCAGGGTCCCTGTCCAGTGACCCCCCGGGTTAGGGAGGGGGGTGAATCAGCCCAGGGTCCCTGTCCAGAGACCCCCGGGTTAGGAAGGGGGGGTGAATCAGCCCAGGGTCCCTGTCCAGTGACCCCCGGGTTAGGGAAGGGGGGTGAATCAGCCCAGGGTCCCAGTCCAGTGACCCCCGGGTTAGGGACGGGGGTGAATCAGCCCAGGGTCCCTGTCCAGTGACCCCCGGGTTAGGGAGGGGGGTGAATCAGCCCAGGGTCCCTGTCCAGTGACCCCCGGGTTAGGGAGGGGTGGTGAATCAGCCCAGGGTCCCCGTCCAGTGACCCCCGGGTTAGGGAGGGGGGTGAATCAGCCCAGGGTCCCTTTCCAGTGACCCCCGGGGTTAGGGAGGGGGATGAATCAGCCCAGGGTCCCTGTCCATTGACCCCCGGGTTAGAGAGGGGTTGAATCAGCCCAGGGTCCCTGTCCAGTGACCCCCGGGTGAGAGAGGGGTTGAATCAGCCCAGGGTCCCTGTCCAGAGACCCCCGGGTTAGGGAGGGGGGTGAATCAGCCCAGGGTCCCTGTCCAGTGACCCCCAGGTTAGGGAGGGTGGTGAATCAGCCCAGGGTCCCTGTCCAGAGACCCCCGGGTAAGGGAGGGGGGTGAATCAGCCCAGGGTCCCTGTCCAGGGACCCCCGGGTTAGGGAGGGAGGTGAATCACCCCAGGGTCCCTGTCCAGTGACCCCCGGGTTAGGGAGGGGGGTGAATCAGCCCAGGTCCCTGTCCAGTGACCCTCGGGTTAGGAAGGGGGGGTGAATCAGCCCAGGGTCCCTGTCCAGTGACCCCCGGGTTAGGGAGGGGGGGTGAATCAGCCCACCGTCCCTGTCCAGAGAGCCCCGGGTTAGGGAGGGGGTTGAATCAGCCCAGGATCCCTGTCCAGTGACCCCCGGGTTAGGGAGGGGTTGAATCAGCCCAGGGTCCCTGTCCAGAGACCCCCGGGTTAGGGAGGGGGCGTGAATCAGCCCAGGGTCCCTGCCGAGTGACCCCCGGGTTAGGGAGGGGGGGTGAATCAGCCCAGGGTCCCTGTCCAGTTGCCCCCGGGTTAGGGAGGGGGTTGAATCAGCCCAGGGTCCCTGTCCAGAGACCCCTGGATTAGGGAGGGTGGTGAATCAGCCCAGGGTCCCTGTCCAGTGACCCCCGGGTTAGGGAGGGGGGTGAATCACCCCAGGGTCCCTGTCCAGTGACCCCCGGTTTAGGGAGGGGGGTGAATCAGCCCAGGGTCCCTGTCCAGTGACCCCTGGTTTAGGGAGGGGGGTGAATCAGCCCAGGGTCCCTGTCCAGTGACCCCCGGGTTAGAGAGGGGTTGAATCAGCCCAGGGTCCCTGTCCAGAGACCCCCGGGTTAGGAAGGGGGGTGAATCAGCCCAGGGTCCCTGTCCAGTGACCCCCAGGTTAGGGAGGGTGGTGAATCAGCCCAGGGTCCCTGTCCAGTGACCCCCGGGTTAGGGAGGGGGGTGAATCAGCCCAGGGTCCCTGTCCAGAGACCCCCGGGTTAGGGAGGGGGGTGAATCAGCCCAGGGTCCCTGTCCAGTGACCCCCGGGTTAGGGAGGGGGGTGAATCAGCCCAGGGTCCCTGTCCAGAGACCCCCGGGTTAGGGAGGGGGGTGAATCAGCCCAGGGTCCCTGTCCAGAGACCCCCGGGTTAGGGAGGGGGGTGAATCAGCCCAGGGTCCCTGTCCAGGGACCCCCGGGTTAGGGAGGGGGGTGAATCAGCCCAGGGTCCCTGTCCAGAGACCCCCGGGTTAGGGAGGGGGGTGAATCAGCCCAGGGTCTCTGTCCAGTGACCCCCGGGTTAGGGAGGGGGGTGAATCAGCCCAGGGTCCCTGTCCAGAGACCCCCGGGTTAAGGAGGGGGGTGAATCAGCACAGGGTCCCTGTCCATGGACCCCCGGGTTAGGGAGGGTGGTGAATCAGCCAGGGACCCTGTCCAGTGACCCCCGTGTTAGGGAGGGGGGTGAATCAGCCCAGGGTCCCTGTCCAGAGACCCCCGGGTTAGGGAGGGGGTGTGAATCAGCCCAGGGACCCTGTCCAGTGACCCCCGGGTTAGGGAGGGTGGTGAATCAGCCCAGGGTCCCTGTCCAGTGGCCCCCGGGTTAGGGATGGAGGTGAATCAGCCCAGGGTCCCTGTCCAGAGACCCCCGGGTTAGGGAGTGGGGTGAATCAGCCCAGGGTCCGTGTCCAGAGACCCCCGGGTTAGGGAGGGGCGGTGAATCAGCCCAGGGTCCCTGTCCAGTGACCCCCGGGTTAGGGAGGGGGGGTGAATCAGCCCAGGGTCCCTGTCCAGTGACCCCCGGGTTAGGGAGGGGGGTGAATCAGCCAGGGTCCCTGTCCAGTGACCCCCGGGGTTAGGGAGGGGGGTGAATCAGCCCAGGGTCGCTGTCCAGTGACCCCCCGGGTTAGGGAGGGGGGTGAATCAGCCCAGGGTCGCTGTCCAGTGATCCCCGGGTTAGGGAGGGTGGTGAATCAGCCCAGGGTCCCTGGCCAGTGACCCCCGGGTTAGGGAGGGCTTGAATCAGCCCAGGGTCCCTGTCCAGTGACCCCCCGGGTTAGGGAGGGGGGGTGAATCAGCCCAGGGTCCCTGTCCAGAGACCCCCGGGTTAGGGAGGGGGGTGAATCAGCCCAGGGTCCCTGTCCAGAGACCCCCAGGTTAGGGAGGGGTGGTGAATCAGCCCAGGGTCCCTGTCCAGAGACCCCCGGGTTAGGAGGGGTTGAATCAGCCCAGGGTCCCTGTCCAGAGACCCCCGGGTTAGGGAGGAGTTGAATCAGCCCAGGGTCCCTGTCCAGAGACCCCGGGTTAGGGAGGGGGGTGAATCAGCCCAGGGTCCCTGTCCAGAAACCCCCGGGTTAGGGAGGGGGGTGAATCAGCCCAGGTCCCTGTCCAGAGACCCTCGGGTTAGGGAGGGGGGTGAATCAGCCCAGGGTCCCTGTCCAGAGACCCCCGGGTTAGGGAGGGGGGTGAATCAGCCCAGGGTCCCTGTCCAGTGACCCCCGGGTTAGGGAGGGGGGTGAATCAGCCCAGGGTCCCTGTCCAGAGACCCCCGGGTTAGGGAGGAGGGTGAATCAGCCCAGGGTCCCTGTCCAGTGACCCCCGGGTTAGGGAGGGGGGGTGAATCAGCCCAGGGTCCCTGTCCAGAGACCCCGGGTTAGGGAGGGGGGTGAATCAGCCCAGGGTCCCTGTCCAGAGACCCCCGGGTTAGGGAGGGGGGTGAATCAGCCCAGGGTCCCTGTTCAGAGACCCCCCGGGTTAGGAAGGGGGGGTGAATCAGCCCAGGGTCCCTGTCCAGTGACCCCCGGGTTAGGGAGGGGGGGGTGAATCAGCCCAGGGTCCCTGTCCAGAGACCCCCAGCTTAGGGAGGGGGGGTGAATCAGCCCAGGGTCCCTGTCCAGTGACCCCCGGGTTAGGGAGGGGGGGTGAATCAGCCCAGGGTCCCTGTCCAGTGACCCCCGGGGTTAGGGAGGGGGGTGAAACAGCCCAGGGTCCCTGTCCAGAGACCCCCAGGTTAGGGAGGGGGGTGAATCAGCCCAGGGTCCCTGTCCAGAGACCCCCGGGTTAGGGAGGGGGGTGAATCAGCCCAGGTCCCTGTACAGAGACCCCGGGGTTAGGGAGGGGGGTGAATCAGCCCAGGGTCCCTGTCCAGTGACGCCCGGGTTAGGGAGGGGGGTGAATCAGCCCAGGGTCCCTGTCCAGTGAACCCGGGTTAGGGAGGGGGGTGAATCAGCCCAGGGTCCCTGCCGAGTGACCCCCGGGTTAGGGAGGGGGGTGAATCAGCCCAGGGTCCCTGTCCAGAGAACCCCGGGTTAGGGACGGGAGTGAATCAGCCCAGGGTCCCTGTCCAGTGACCCCCGGGTTAGGGAGGGGGGGTGAATCAGCCCAGGGTCCCTGTCCAGTGATCCCCGGGTTAGGGAGGGGGGGTGAATCAGCCCAGGGTCCCTGTCCAGTGATCCCCGGTTTAGGGAGGGGGTTGAATCAGCCCAGGGTCCCTGCCGAGTGACCCCCGGGTTAGGGAGGGGGGTGAATCAGCCCAGGGTCCCTGTCCAGTGACCCCCCGGGTTAGGGAGGGGGGTGAATCAGCCCAGGGTCCCTGTCAGAGACCCCCGGGTTAGGGAAGGGGGTGAATCAGCCAGGGTCCCCTGTCCAGTGACCCCCGGGTTAGGGAGGGTGGTGAATCAGCCCAGGGTCCCTGGCCAGTGACCCCCGGGTTAGGGAGGGGTTGAATCAGCCCAGGGTCCCTGTCCAGTGACCCCCCGGGTTAGGGAGGGGGGTGAATCAGCCCAGGGTCCCTGTCCAGAGACCCCCGGGTTAGGGAGGGGGGGTGAATCAGCCCAGGGTCCCTGTCCAGAGACCCCCGGGTTAGGGAGGGGGGGTGAATCAGCCCAGGGTTCCCTGTCCAGAGACCCCCGGGTTAGGGAGGGGGGTGAATCAGCCCAGGGTCCCTGTCCAGAGACCCCCAGGTTAGGGAGGGTGGTGAATCTGCCCAGGGTCCCTGTCCAGAGAACCCCGGGTTAGGGAGGAGGGTGAATCTGCCCAGGGTCCCTGTCCAGTGACCCCCCGGGTTAGGGAGGGGGGTGAATCAGCCCAGGGTCCCTGTCCAGAGACCCCCGGGTTAGGAAGGGGGGGTGAATCAGCCCAGGGTCCCTGTCCAGTGACCCCCGGGTTAGGGAAGTGTGGTGAATCAGCCCAGGGTCCCTGTCCAGTGACCCCCGGGTTAGGGACGGGGGTGAATCAGCCCAGGGTCCCTGTCCAGTGACCCCGGGTTAGGGAGGGGGGTGAATCAGCCTAGGGTCCCTGTCCAGTGACCCCCGGGTTAGGGAGGGGGTGGTGAATCAGCCCAGGGTCCCCGTCCAGTGACCCCCGGGATAGGGAGGGGGGTGAATCAGCCCAGGGTCCCTGTCCATTGACCCCCGGGTTAGAGAGGGGTTGAATCAGCCCAGGGTCCCTGTCCAGTGACCCCCGGGTGAGAGAGGGGTTGAATCAGCCCAGGGTCCCTGTCCAGAGACCCCCGGGTTAGGGAGGGGGTGAATCAGCCCAGGGTCCCTGTCCAGTGACCCCCAGGTTAGGGAGGGTGGTGAATCAGCCCAGGGTCCCTGTCCAGAGACCCCCGGGTAAGGGAGGGGGGTGAATCAGCCCAGGGTCCCTGTCCAGTGACCCCCGGGTTAGGGAGGGGGGTGAATCAGCCCAGGGTCCCTGTCCAGTGACCACCGGGTTAGGGAGGGGGGTGAATCAGCCCAGGGTCCCTGTCCAGTGACCCCCGGGTTAGGGAGGGGGGTGAATCAGCCCAGGGTCCCTGTCCAGTGACCCCCGGGTTAGGGAGGGGGGTGAATCAGCCCAGGGTCCCTGTCCAGTGACCCCCGGGTTAGGGAGGGGGGTGAATCAGCCCAGGGTCCCTGTCCAGTGACCCCCGGGTTAGGGAGGGGGGGTGAATCAGCCCAGGGTCCCTGTCCAGTGACCCCCGGGTTAGGGAGGGGGGTGAATCAGCCCAGGGTCCCTGTCCAGTGACCCCCGGGTTAGGGAGGGGTTGAATCAGCCCAGGCTCGCTGTCCAGAGACCCCCCGGGTTAGGGAGGGTGTTGAATCAGCCCAGGGTCCCTGTCCAGAGACCCCCGGGTTAGGGAGTGGGGTGAATCAGCCCAGGGTCCCTGTCCAGAGACCCCCGGGTTAGGGAGGGGGGTGAATCAGCCCAGGGTCCCTGTCCAGAGACCCCACGGGTTAGGGAGGGGTGTGAATCAGCCCAGGGTCCCTGTCCAGTGACCCCCGGGTTAGGGAGGGGGGTGAATCAGCCCAGGGTCCCTGTCCAGTGACCCCCGGGTTAGAGAGGGGTTGAATCAGCCCAGGGTCCCTGTCCAGTGACCCCCCGGGTTAGGGAGGGGGGGTGAATCAGCCAGGGTCCCTGTCCAGCGACCCCCGGGTTAGGGAGGGGGGTGAATCAGCCCAGGTCCCTGTCCAGTGACCCCCCGTGTTAGGGAGGGGGGTGAATCAGCCCAGGGTCCCTGTCCAGTGACCCCCGGGTTAGGGAGTGGGGTGAATCAGCCCAGGGTCCCTGTCCAGTGACCCCCGGGTTAGGGAGGGGGGTGAATCACCCCAGGGTCCCTGTCCAGTGACCCCCGGGTTAGGGAGGGGGTTGAATCAGCCCAGGTCCCTGTCCAGTGACCCTCGGGTTAGGAAGGGGGGGTGAATCAGCCCAGGGTCCCTGTCCAGTGACCCGCGGGTTAGGGAGGGGGGGTGAATCAGCCCACGGTCCCTGTCCAGAGACCCCCGGGTTAGGGAGGGGGGTTGAATCAGCCCAGGATCCCTGTCCAGTGACCCCCGGGTTAGGGAGGGGGTGAATCAGCCCAGGGTCTCTGTCCAGTGACCCCCGGGTTAGGGACGGGGGTGAATCAGCCCAGGGTCCCTGTCCAGAGACCCCCGGGTTAGGGAGGGGGGTTGAATCAGCCCAGGGTCCCTGTCCATTGACCCCCGGGTTAGGGAGGGTGGTGAATCAGCCCAGGGTCCCTGTCCAGAGACCCCCGGGTTAGGGAGGGGGGTGAATCAGCCCAGGGACCCTGTCCAGTGACCCCCGGGTTAGGGTGGGTGGTGAATCAGCCCAGGGTCCCTGTCCAGAGGACCCCCGGGTTAGGGAGTGGGGTGAATCAGCCCAGGGTCCCTGTCCAGAGACCCCCGGGTTAGGGAGGGGCGTTGAATCAGCCCAGGGTCCCTGTCCAGTGACCCCCGGGTTAGGGAGGGGGGGTGAATCAGCCCAGGGTCCCTGTCCAGTGACCCCGGGTTAGGGAGGGGGGTGAATCAGCCCAGGGTCCCTGTCCAGTGACCCCCGGGTTAGGGAGGGGTTGAATCAGCCCAGGGTCCCTGTCCAGTGACCCCCGGGTTAGGGAGGGGGGGTGAATCAGCCCAGGCTCGCTGTCCAGAGACCCCCGGGTTAGGGAGGGTGTTGAATCAGCCCAGGGTCCCTGTCCAGTGACCCCCTGGGTTAGGGAGGGGGGGTGAATCAGCCCAGGGTCCCTGTCCAGAGACCCCCGGGTTAGGGAGTGGGGTGAATCAGCCCAGGGTCCCTGTCCAGAGACACCCCGGGTTAGGGAGGGTGGTGAATCAGCCGAGGGTCTCTGTCCAGAGACCCCCGGGTTAGGGAGGGGGGGTGAATCAGCCCAGGGTCCCTGTCCAGAGACCCCCAGGTTAGGGAGGGGGGGTGAATCAGCCCAGGATCCCTGTCCAGAGACCCCCGGGTTAGGGAGGGGGGTGAATCAGCCCAGGGTCCCTGTGCAGTGACCCCCGGGTTAGGGAGGGGGGGTGAATCAGCCCAGGGTCCCTGTCCAGTGACCCCCGGGTTAGGGAGGTGGGTGAATCAGCCCAGGGTCCCTGTCCAGAGACCCACAGGTTAGGGAGGGGGGGTGAATCAGCCCAGGGTCCCTGTCCAGAGACCCCCGGGTTAGGGAGGGGGTGTGAATCAGCCCAGGGTCCCTGTACAGAGACCCCCGGGGTTAGGGAGGGGGGTGAATCAGCCCAGGGTCCCTGTCCAGTGACCCCCGGGTTAGGGAGGGGGGTGAATCAGCCCAGGGTCCCTGTCCAGTGACCCCCGGGTTAGGGAGGGGTGTGAATCAGCCCAGGGTCCCTGTCCAGTGACCCCCGGGTTAGAGAGGGGTTGAATCAGCCCAGGGTCCCTGTCCAGAGACCCCCGTGTTAGGGAGGGGGGTGAATCAGCCCAGGGTCCCTGTCCAGTGACCCCCAGGTTAGGGAGGGTGGTTAATCAGCCCAGGGTCCCTGTCCAGAGACCCCCGGGTTAGGGAGGGGGGTGAATCAGCCCAGGGTCCATGTCCAGTGACCCCCGGGCTAGGGAGGGGGGGTGAATCAGCCCAGGGTCCCTGTCCAGTGAGCACCGGGTTAGGGAGGGGGGGTGAATCAGCCCAGGGTCCCTGTCCAGTGACCCCCGGGTTAGGGAGGGGGGTGAATCAGCCCAGGGTCCCTGTCCAGAGACCCCCGGTTAGGGAGGGGGGTGAATCAGCCCAGGGTCCCTGTCCAGAGACCCCCGGGTTAGGGAGGGGGGTGAATCAGCCCAGGGTCCCTGTCCAGTGACCCCCGGGGTTAGGGAGGGTGGTGAATCAGCCCAGGGTCCCTGTCCAGTGACCCCCGGGTTAGGGAGGGGGGTGAATCAGCCCAGGGTCCCTGTCCATTGACCCCCCGGGTTAGGGAGGGGGGTGAATCAGCCCAGGGTCCCTGTCCAGTGACCCCCGGGTTAGGGAGGGGGGTGAATCAGCCCAGGGTCCCTGTCCAGTGACCCCCGGGTTAGGGAGGGGGGTGAATCAGCCCAGGATCCCTGTCCAGTGACCCCAGGGTTAGAGAGGGGGTTGAATCAGCCCAGGGTCCCTGTCCAGAGACCCCCGGGTTAGGGAGGGGGGTGAATCAGCCCAGGGTCCCTGTCCAGGGACCCCCGGGTTAGGGAGGAGGGTGATTCAGCCCAGGGTCCCTGTCCAGAGACCCCCGGGTTAGGGAGGGGGGGTGAATCAGCCCAGGGTCTCTGTCCAGTGACCCCCGGGTTAGGGACGGGGGTGAATCAGCCCAGGGTCCCTGTCCAGAGACCCCCGGGTTAGGGAGGGGGGTGAATCAGCCCAGGGTCCCTGTCCAGTGACCCCCGGGTTAGGGAGGGTGGTGAATCAGCCCAGGGTCCCTGTCCAGAGACCCCCGGGTTAGGGAGGGGGGTGAATCAGCCCAGGGTCCCTGTCCAGTGACCCCCGGGTTAGGGAGTGGGGTGAATCAGCCCAGGGTCCCTGTCCAGAGACCCTCGGGTTAGGGAGGGGCGTTGAATCAGCCCAGGGTCCCTGTCCAGTGACCCCCGGGTTAGGGAGGGGGGGTGAATCAGCCCAGGGTCCCTGTCCAGTGACCCCGGGTTAGGGAGGGGGGTGAATCAGCCCAGGGTCCCTGTCCAGTGACCCCCGGGTTAGGGAGGGGTTGAATCAGCCCAGGGTCCCTGTCAAGTGACCCCCCGGGTTAGGGAGGGGGGTGAATCAGCCCAGGCTCGCTGTCCAGAGACCCCCGGGTTAGGGAGGGTGTTGAATCAGCCCAGGGTCCCCTGTCCAGAGACCCCCGGGTTAGGGAGGGGGTGAATCAGCCCAGGGTCCATGTCCAGTGACCCCCGGGCTAGGGAGGGGGGTGAATCAGCCCAGGGTCCCTGTCCAGTGAGCACCGGGTTAGGGAGGGGGGTGAATCAGCCCAGGGTCCCTGTCCAGTGACCCCCGGGTTAGGGAGGGGGGTGAATCAGCCCAGGGTCCCTGTCCAGAGACCCCCGGTTAGGGAGGGGGGTGAATCAGCCCAGGGTCCCTGTCCAGAGACCCCCGGGTTAGGGAGGGGGGTGAATCAGCCCAGGGTCCCTGTCCAGAGACCACCGGGTTAGGGAGGGGGGTGAATCAGCCCAGGGTCTCTGTCCAGTGACCCCCCGGGTTAGGGAGGGGGGTGAATCAGCCCAGGGTCCCTGTCCAGATACCCCCGGGTTAGGGAGGGGGGGTGAATCAGCCCAGGGTCCCTGTCCAGTGACCCCCGGGTTAGGGGTGAATCAGCCCAGGGTCCCTGTCCAGTGGCCCCCGGGTTAGGGAGGGGGGTGAATCAGCCCAGGGTCCCTGTCCAGTGACCCCCGGGCTAGGGAGGGGGGTGAATCAGCCCAGGGTCCCTGTCCAGTGAGCACCGGGTTAGGGAGGGGGGTGAATCAGCCCAGGGTCCCTGTCCAGTGACCCCCGGGTTAGGGAGGGGTTGAATCAGCCCAGGGTCCCTGTCCAGTGACCCCCCGGGTTAGGGAGGGGGGTGAATCAGCCCAGGCTCGCTGTCCAGAGACCCCCGGGTTAGGGAGGGTGTTGAATCAGCCCAGGGTCCCTGTCCAGTGACCCCCGGGTTAGGGAGGGGGGTGAATCAGCCCAGGGTCCCTGTCCAGTGACCCCGGGTTAGGGAGGGGGGTGAATCAGCCCAGGGTCCCTGTCCAGTGACCCCCGGGTTAGAGAGGGGTTGAATCAGCCAGGGTCCCTGTCCAGAGACCCCCGGGTTAGGAGGGGGGTGAATCAGCCCAGGGTCCCTGTCCAGTGACCCCCAGGTTAGGGAGGGTGGTGAATCAGCCCAGGGTCCCTGTCCAGAGACCCCCGGGTTAGGAGGGGGGTGAATCAGCCAGGGTCCCTGTCCAGTGAACCCCGGGCTAGGGAGGGGGGTGAATCAGCCCAGGGTCCCTGTCCAGTGAGCACCGGGTTAGGGAGGGGGGTGAATCAGCCCAGGGTCCCTGTCCAGTGACCCCCGGGTTAGGGAGGGGGGTGAATCAGCCCAGGGTCCCTGTCCAGAGACCCCCGGGTTAGGGAGGTGGGTGAATCAGCCCAGGGTCCCTGTCCAGAGACCCCGGGTTAGGGAGGGGGGTGAATCAGCCCAGGGTCCCTGTCCAGAGACCCCCGGGTTAGGGAGGGGGGTGAATCAGCCCAGGGTCTCTGTCCAGTGACCCCCGGGTTAGGGAGGGGGGTGAATCAGCCCAGGGTCCCTGTCCAGAGACCCCCGGGTTAGGGAGGGGGGGTGAATCAGCCCAGGGTCCCTGTCCAGTGACCCCCGGGTTAGGGAGGGGGGTGAATCAGCCCAGGGTCCCTGTCCAGTGACCACCGGGTTAGGGAGGGGTTGAATCAGCCCAGGGTCCCTGTCCAGTGACCCCCCGGGTTAGGGAGGGGGGTGAATCAGCCCAGGCTCGCTGTCCAGAGACCCCCGGGTTAGGGAGGGTGTTGAATCAGCCCAGGGGTCCCTGTCCAGAGACCCCCGGGTTAGGGAGTGGGGTGAATCAGCCCAGGGTCCCTGTCCAGAGACCCCCGGGTTAGGGAGGGGGGTGAATCAGCCCAGGGTCCCTGTACAGAGACCCCCGGGTTAGGGAGGGGGGTGAACCAGCCCAGGGTCCCTGTCCAGTGACCCCCGGGTTAGGGAGGGGGGTGAATCAGCCCAGGGTCCCTGTCCAGAGACCCCCGGGTTAGGGAGGGGGGTGAATCAGCCCAGGGTCTCTGTCCAGTGACCCCCGGGTTAGGGAGGGGGGTGAATCAGCCCAGGGTCCCTGTCCAGAGACCCCCGGGTTAGGGAGGGGGGCTGAATCAGCCCAGGGTCCCTGTCCAGTGACCCCCGGGTTAGGGAGGGGGGGTGAATCAGCCCAGGGTCCCTGTCCAGGAGACCCCCGGGTTAGGGAGGGGGGGTGAATCAGCCAGGGTCCCTGTCCAGAGACCCCCGGGTTAGGGAGGGGGGTGAATCAGCCCAGGGTCTCTGTCCAGTGACCCCCGGGTTAGGGAGGGGTTGAATCAGCCCAGGGTCCCTGTCCAGTGACCCCCGGGGTTAGGGAGGCGGGTGAATCAGCCCAGGCTCGCTGTCCAGAGACCCACGGGTTAGGGAGGGTGTTGAATCAGCCCAGGCTCCCTGTCCAGAGACCCCCAGGTTAGGGAGGGGGGTGAATCAGCCCAGGGTCCCTGTCCAGAGACCCTCGGGTTAGGGAGGGGGGGTGAATCAGCCCAGGGTCCCTGTCCAGAGACCCCCAGGTTAGGGAGGGGGGGTGAATCAGCCCAGGGTCCTGTCCAGTGACCCTCCAGGTTAGGGAGGAGAGTGAATCAGCCCAGGGTCCCTGTACAGAGACCCCGGGGTTAGGGAGGGGGGTGAATCAGCCCAGGGTCCCTGTCCAGTGACCCCCGGGTTAGGGAGGGGGGTGAATCAGCCCAGGGTCCCTGTCCAGTGACCCCCGGGTTAGGGAGGGGTGTGAATCAGCCCAGGGTCCCTGCCGAGTGACCCCCGGGTTAGGGAGGGGGGTGAATCAGCCCAGGGTCCTGTCCAGAGAACCCCGGGTTAGGGACGGGGGTGAATCAGCCCAGGGTCCCTGTCCAGTGATCCCCGGTTTAGGGAGGGGGGGTTGAATCAGCCCAGGGTCCCTGCCGAGTGACCCCCGGGTTAGGGAGGGGGGTGAATCAGCCCAGGGTCTCTGTCCAGTGACCCCCCGGGTTAGGGAGGGGGGTGAATCAGCCCAGGGTCTCTGTCCAGTGACCCCCCGGGTTAGGGAGGGGGGTGAATCAGCCCAGGGTCCCTGTCCAGTGACCCCCGGGTTAGGGAGGGTGGTGAATCAGCCCAGGGTCCCTGGCCAGTGACACCCGGGTTAGGGAGGGCTTGAATCAGCCCAGGGTCCCTGCCCAGTGACCCCCCTGGTTAGGGAGGGGGGTGAATCAGCCCAGGGTCCCTGTCCAGAGACCCCCGGGTTAGGGAGGGGAGTGAATCAGCCCAGGGTCCCTGTCAAGAGACCCCCGGGTTAGGGAGGGGGGTGAATCAGCCCAGGGTCCCTGTCCAGTGACCCCCGGGTTAGGGAGGGGGGTGAATCAGCCCAGGGTCCCTGTCCAGAGAACCCCCGGGTTAGGGAGGGGGGTGAATCAGCCCAGGGTCCCTGTCCAGTGACCCCCGGGTTAGGGAGGGGTTGAATCAGCCCAGGGTCCCTGTCCAGTGACCCCCGGGTTAGGGAGGGGGATGAATCAGCCCAGGGTCCCTGTCCAGTGACCCCCCAAGTTAGGGAGGGGTGGTGAATCAGCCCAGGGTCCCTTTCCAGAGACCCCCGGGTTAGGGAGGGGTTGAATCAGCCCAGGCTCCCTGTCCAGAGACCCCCGGGTTAGGGAGGGGGGTGAATCAGCCCAGGGTCCCTGGCCAGTGACCCCCGGGTTAGGGAGGGGTTGAATCAGCCCAGGGTCCCTGTCCAGTGACCCCCCGGGTTAGGGAGGGGGGTGAATCAGCCCAGGGTCCCTGTCCAGAGACCACCGGGTTAGGGAGGGGGGTGAATCAGCCCAGGGTCCCTGTCCAGAGACCCCCGGGTTAGGGAGGGGTTGAATCAGCCCAGGGTCCCTGTCCAGAGAACCCCGGGTTAGGGCGGGGTTGAATCAGCCCAGGGTCCCTGTCCAGAGACCCCCGGGTTAGGGAGGGGGGTGAATCAGC
Organism: Somniosus microcephalus; assembly: GCF_052327205.1. NCBI lineage: Eukaryota > Metazoa > Chordata > Chondrichthyes > Squaliformes > Somniosidae > Somniosus > Somniosus microcephalus. The sequence continues at coordinate 58,859,222 of NW_028225181.1, forward strand.
CCAGGGTCCCTGTCCAGAGACCCCCAGGTTAGGGAGGGTGGTGAATCAGCCCAGGGTCCCTGTCCAGAGACCCCCGGGTTAGGGAGGAGGGTGAATCAGCCCAGGGTCCCTGTCCAGTGACCCCCCGGGTTAGGGAGGGAGGTGAATCAGCCCAGGGTCCCTGTCCAGAGACCCCCGGGTTAAGAAGGGGGGGTGAATCAGCCCAGGGTCCCTGTCCAGTGACCCCGGGTTAGGGAGGGAGGGTGAATCAGCCCAGGGTCCCTGTCCAGTGACCCCCGGGTTAGGGACGGGGGTGAATCAGCCCAGGGTCCCTGTCCAGTGACCCCCGGGTTAGGGAGGGGGGTGAATCAGCCCAGGGTCCCTGTCCAGTGACCCCCGGGTTAGGGAGGGGGAGTGAATCAGCCCAGGGTCCCCGTCCAGTGACCCCCGGGTTAGGGAGGGGGGTGAATCAGCCCAGGGTCCCTGTCCAGTGACCCCCGGGGTTAGGGAGCGGGGTGAATCAGCCCAGGGTCCGTGTCCAGTGACCCCCGGGTTAGTGAGGGGTTGAATCAGCCCAGGGTCCCTGTCCAGTGACCCCCCGGGTTAGGGAGGGGGGGTGAATCAGCCCAGGGTCCCTGTCCAGTGACCCCCGGGTTAGAGAGGGGTTGAATCAGACCAGGGTCCCTGTCCAGAGTCCCCCGATTTAGGGAGGGGGGTGAATCAGCCCAGGGTCCCTGTCCAGAGACCCCCGGGTTAGGGAGGGGGGTGAATCAGCCCAGGGTCCCTGTCCAGTGACCCCCGGGTTAGGGAGGGGGGTGAATCAGCCCAGGGTCCCTGTCCAGTGACCACCGGGTTAGGGAGGGGGGTGAATCAGCCCAGGGTCCCTGTCCAGTGACCCCCGGGTTAGGGAGGGGGGTGAATCAGCCCAGGGTCCCTGTCCAGTGACCCCCGGGTTAGGGAGGGGGGTGAATCAGCCCAGGGTCCCTGTCCAGAGACCCCCGGGTTAGGGAGGGGGGTGAATCAGCCCAGAGTCCCTGTCCAGAGACCCCCGGGTTAGGGAGGGGGGGTGAATCAGCCCAGGGTCCCTGTCCAGTGACCCCCGGGTTAGGGAGGGGGGTGAATCAGCCCAGGGTCCCTGTCCAGTGACCCCCGGGTTAGGGAGGGGTTGAATCAGCCCAGGGTCCCTGTCCAGTGACCCCCCGGGTTATGGAGGGGGGTGAATCAGCCCAGGCTCGCTGTCCAGAGACCCTCGGGTTAGGGAGGGTGTTGAATCAGCCCAGGGTCTCTGTCCAGAGACCCCCGGGTTAGGGAGTGGGGTGAATCAGCCCAGGGTCCCTGTCCAGAGACCCCCGGGTTAGGGAGGGGGGTGAATCAGCCCAGGGTCCCTGTCCAGTGACCCCCGGGGTTAGGGAGGGGGGTGAATCAGCCCAGGGTCCCTGTCCAGTGACCCCCGGGTTAGAGAGGGGTTGAATCAGCCCAGGGTCCCTGTCCAGTGACCCCCTGGGTTAGGGAGGGGGGGTGAATCAGCCCAGGGTCCCTGTCCAGCGACCCCCGGGTTAGGGAGGGGGGTGAATCAGCCCAGGTTCCTGTCCAGTGACCCCCCGGGTTAGGGAGGGGGGTGAATCAGCCCAGGGTCCCTGTCCAGTGACCCCCGGGTTAGGGAGGGGGGTGAATCAGCCCAGGGTCCCTGTCCAGAGAACCCCCGGGTTAGGGAGGGGGGTGAATCAGCCCAGGGTCCCTGTCCAGTGACCCCCGGGTTAGGGAGGGGTTGAATCAGCCCAGGGTCCCTGTCCAGTGACCCCCGGGTTAGGGAGGGGGATGAATCAGCCCAGGGTCCCTGTCCAGTGACCCCCCAAGTTAGGGAGGGGTGGTGAATCAGCCCAGGGTCCCTTTCCAGAGACCCCCGGGTTAGGGAGGGGTTGAATCAGCCCAGGCTCCCTGTCCAGAGACCCCCGGGTTAGGGAGGGGGGTGAATCAGCCCAGGGTCCCTGGCCAGTGACCCCCGGGTTAGGGAGGGGTTGAATCAGCCCAGGGTCCCTGTCCAGTGACCCCCCGGGTTAGGGAGGGGGGTGAATCAGCCCAGGGTCCCTGTCCAGAGACCACCGGGTTAGGGAGGGGGGTGAATCAGCCCAGGGTCCCTGTCCAGAGACCCCCGGGTTAGGGAGGGGTTGAATCAGCCCAGGGTCCCTGTCCAGAGAACCCCGGGTTAGGGCGGGGTTGAATCAGCCCAGGGTCCCTGTCCAGAGACCCCCGGGTTAGGGAGGGGGGTGAATCAGCCCAGGGTCCCTGTCCAGAGACCCCCAGGTTAGGGAGGGTGGTGAATCAGCCCAGGGTCCCTGTCCAGAGACCCCCGGGTTAGGGAGGAGGGTGAATCAGCCCAGGGTCCCTGTCCAGTGACCCCCCGGGTTAGGGAGGGAGGTGAATCATCCCAGGGTCCCTGTCCAGAGACCCCCGGGTTAAGAAGGGGGGGTGAATCAGCCCAGGGTCCCTGTCCAGTGACCCCCGGGTTAGGGAGGGAGGGTGAATCAGCCCAGGGTCCCTGTCCAGTGACCCCCGGGTTAGGGACGGGGGTGAATCAGCCCAGGGTCCCTGTCCAGTGACCCCCGGGTTAGGGAGGGGGGTGAATCAGCCCAGGGTCCCTGTCCAGTGACCCCCGGGTTAGGGAGGGGGGGTGAATCAGCCCAGGGTCCCCGTCCAGTGACCCCCGGGTTAGGGAGGGGGGTGAATCAGCCCAGGGTCCCTGTCCAGTGACCCCCGGGGTTAGGGAGCGGGGTGAATCAGCCCAGGGTCCGTGTCCAGTGACCCCCGGGTTAGTGAGGGGTTGAATCAGCCCAGGGTCCCTGTCCAGTGACCCCCCGGGTTAGGGAGGGGGGGTGAATCAGCCCAGGGTCCCTGTCCAGTGACCCCCGGGTTAGAGAGGGTGGTGAATCAGCCCAGGGTCCCTGTCCAGTGACCCCCCGGGTTAGGGAGGGGGGTGAATCAGCCCAGGGTCCCTGTCCAGAGACCCCCGGGTTAGGGAGGGGGGTGAATCAGCCCAGGGTCCCTGTCCAGAGACCCCCGGGTTAGGAAGGGGGGGTGAATCAGCCCAGGGTCCCTGTCCAGAGACCCCCGGGTTAGGGAGGGGGTGTGAATCAGCCCAGGGTCCCTGTCCAGAGTCCCCCGATTTAGGGAGGGGGGTGAATCAGCCCAGGGTCCCTGTCCAGAGACCCCCGGGTTAGGGAGGGGGGTGAATCAGCCCAGGGTCCCTGTCCAGTGACCCCCGGGTTAGGGAGGGGGGTGAATCAGCCCAGGGTCCCTGTCCAGTGACCACCGGGTTAGGGAGGGGGGTGAATCAGCCCAGGGTCCCTGTCCAGTGACCCCCGGGTTAGGGAGGGGGGTGAATCAGCCCAGGGTCCCTGTCCAGTGACCCCCGGGTTAGGGAGGGGGGTGAATCAGCCCAGGGTCCCTGTCCAGAGACCCCCGGGTTAGGGAGGGGGGTGAATCAGCCCAGAGTCCCTGTCCAGAGACCCCCGGGTTAGGGAGGGGGGGTGAATCAGCCCAGGGTCCCTGTCCAGTGACCCCCGGGTTAGGGAGGGGGGTGAATCAGCCCAGGGTCCCTGTCCAGTGACCCCCGGGTTAGGGAGGGGTTGAATCAGCCCAGGGTCCCTGTCCAGAGACCCCCGGGTTAGGGAGGGGGTTGAATCAGCCCAGGGTCCTTGTCCAGTGACCCCCAGGTTAGGGAGGGTGGTGAATCAGCCCAGGGTCCCTGTCCAGAGACCCCCGGGTTAGGGAGGGGGGTGAATCAGCCCAGGGTCCCTGTCCAGTGACCCCCGGGTTAGGGAGGGGGGTGAATCAGCCCAGGGTCCCTGTCCAGTGACCCCCGGGTTAGGGAGGGGGGTGAATCAGCCCAGTGTCCCTGTCCAGTGACCCCTGGGTTAGGGAGGGGGGTGAATCAGCCCAGGGTCCCTGTCCAGAGACCCCCGGGTTAGGGAGGGGGGTGAATCAGCCCAGGGTCCCTGTCCAGAGACCCCCGGGTTAGGGAGGGGGGTGAATCAGCCCAGGGTCCCTGTCCAGGGACCCCCGGGTTAGGGAGGGGGGTGAATCAGCCCAGGGTCCCTGTCCAGAGACCCCCGGGTTAGGGAGGGGGGTGAATCAGCCCAGGGTCCCTGTCCAGTGACCCCCGGGTTAGGGAGTTTGGTGAATCAGCCCAGGGTCCCTGTCCAGAGACCCCCGGGTTAGGGAGGGGGGTGAATCAGCCCAGGGTCCCTGTCCAGTGACCCTCGGGTTAGGGAAGGTGGTGAATCAGCCCAGGGTCCCTGTCCAGAGACCCCCGGGTTAGGGAGGGGCGTTGAATCAGCCCAGGGTCCCTGTCCAGTGACCCCCGGGTTAGGGAGGGGGGTGAATCAGCCCAGGGTCCCTGTCCAGAGACCCCCGGGTTAGGGAGGGGGGTGAATCAGCCCAGGGTCCCTCTCCAGAGACCCCCGGGTTAGGGAGGGGGGGTGAATCAGCCCAGGGTCCCTGTCCAGTGACCCCCGGGTTAGGGAGGGGGGTGAATCAGCCCAGGGTCCCTGTCCAGTGACCCCCGGGTTAGGGAGGGGTTGAATCAGCCCAGGGTCCCTGTCCAGTGACCCCCGGGTTAGGGAGGGGGGGTGAATCAGCCCAGGGTCCCTGTCCAGTGACCCCCGGGTTAGGGAGAGGGGTGAATCAGCCCAGGGTCCCTGTCCAGTGAACCCCGGGTTAGGGAGGGGGGTGAATCAGCCCAGGCTCGCTGTCCAGAGACCCCCGGTTTAGGGAGGGTGTTGAATCAGCCCAGGTTCCCTGTCCAGTGACCCCCGGGTTAGGGAGGGGAGTGAATCAGCCCAGGGTCCCTGTCCAGTGACCCCCGGGTTAGGGAGGGGAGTGAATCAGCCCACGGTCCCTCTCCAGAGACCCCCGGGTTAGGGAGGGGGTGAATCAGCCCAGGGTCCCTGTCCAGTGACCCTCCGGGTTAGGGAGGGGGGTGAATCAGCCCAGGGTCCCTGTTCAGAGACCCCCGGGTTAGGAAGGGGGGGTGAATCAGCCCAGGGTCCCTGTCCAGTGACCCCCGGGTTAGGGAGGGGGTGGTGAATCAGCCCAGGGTCCCTGTCCAGAGACCCCCAGGTTAGGGAGGGGGGGTGAATCAGCCCAGGGTCCCTGTCCAGTGACCCCCGGGTTAGGGAGGGAGGTGAATCAGCCCATGGTCCCTGCCGAGTGACCCCCGGGTTAGGGAGGGGGGGTGAATCAGCCCAGGGTCCCTGTCCAGTGACCCCCGGGTTAGGGAGGGAGGTGAATCAGCCCATGGTCCCTGCCGAGTGACCCCCGGGTTAGGGAGGGGGGGTGAATCAGCCCAGGGTCCCTGTCCAGAGAACCCCGGGTTAGGGACGGGGGTGAATCAGCCCAGGGTCCCTGTCCAGTGATCCCCGGTTTAGGGAGGGGGTTGAATCAGCCCAGGGTCCCTGCCGAGTGACCCCCGGGTTAGAGAGGGGGGTGAATCAGCCCAGGGTCCCTGTCCAGTGACCCCCCGGGTTAGGGAGGGGGGTGAATCAGCCCAGGGTCCCTGTCCAGTGACCCCCGGGTTAGGGAGGGTGGTGAATCAGCCCAGGGTCCCTGGCCAGAGACCCCCGGGTTGGGGAGGGGTTGAATCAGCCCAGGGTCCCTGTCCAGAGACCCCCGGGTTAGGGAGGGGGTGAATCAGCCCAGGGTCCCTGTCCAGAGACACCCAGGTTAGGGAGGGTGGTGAATCAGCCCAGGGTCCCTGTCCAGAGACCCCCGGGGTAGGGAGGGGGGTGAATCAGCCCAGGGTCCCTGTCCAGAGACCCCCGGGTTAGGGAGGGGGGTGAATCAGCCCAGGGTCCCTGTCCAGTGACCCCCGGGTTAGGGAGGGTGGTGAATCAGCCCAGGGTCCCTGTCCAGAGACCCCCGGGTTAGGGAGGGGGGGGAATCAGCCCAGGGTCCCTGTCCAGTGACCCCCGGGGTTAGGGAGGGGGGGTGAATCAGCCCAGGGTCCCTGTCCAGTGACCCCCGGGTTAGGGAGGGGGGTGAATCAGCCCAGGGTCCCTCTCCAGAGACCCCCGGGTTAGGGAGGGGGGGTGAATCAGCCCAGGGTCCCTGTCCAGTGACCCCCGGGTTAGGGAGGGGGGTGAATCAGCCCAGGGTCCCTGTCCAGTGACCCCCGGGTTAGGGAGGGGGGGTGAATCAGCCCAGGGTCCCTGTCCAGTGAACCCCGGGTTAGGGAGGGGGGTGAATCAGCCCAGGCTCGCTGTCCAGAGACCCCCGGTTTAGGGAGGGTGTTGAATCAGCCCAGGGTCCCTGTCCAGTGACCCCCGGGTTAGGGCGGGGTTGAATCAGCCCAGGGTCCCTGTCCAGTGACCCCCGGGTTAGGGAGGGGAGTGAATCAGCCCAGGGTCCCTCTCCAGAGACCCCCGGGTTAGGGAGGGTGGTGAATCAGCCCAGGGTCTCTGTCCAGAGACCCCCGGGTTAGGGAGGGGGGTGAATCAGCCCAGGCTCCCTGTCCAGTGACCCTCGGGTTAGGGAGGGGGCTGAATCAGCCCAGGGTCCCTCTCCAGAGACCCCCGGGTTAGGGAGGGTGGTGAATCATCCCAGGGTCTCTGTCCAGAGACCCCTGGGTTAGGGAGGGGGGTGAATCAGCCCAGGGTCCCTGTCCAGTGACCCCCGGGTTAGGGAGGGGAGTGAATCAGCCCACGGTCCCTCTCCAGAGACCCCCGGGTTAGGGAGGGGGTGAATCAGCCCAGGGTCCCTGTCCAGTGACCCTCCGGGTTAGGGAGGGGGGTGAATCAGCCCAGGGTCCCTGTTCAGAGACCCCCGGGTTAGGAAGGGGGGGTGAATCAGCCCAGGGTCCCTGTCCAGTGACCCCCGGGTTAGGGAGGGGGGGGTGAATCAGCCCAGGGTCCCTGTCCAGAGACCCCCAGGTTAGGGAGGAGGGGTGAATCAGGCCAGGGTCCCTGTCCAGTGACCCCCGGGGTTAGGGAGGGGGGGTGAATCAGCCCAGGGTCCCTGTCCAGTGACCCCCGGGTTAGGGAGGGAGGTGAATCAGCCCATGGTCCCTGCCGAGTGACCCCCGGGTTAGGGAGGGGGGGTGAATCAGCCCAGGGTCCCTGTCCAGTGACCCCCGGGTTAGGGAGGGAGGTGAATCAGCCCATGGTCCCTGCCGAGTGACCCCCGGGTTAGGGAGGGGGGGTTAATCAGCCCAGGGTCCCTGTCCAGAGAACCCCGGGTTAGGGACGGGGGTGAATCAGCCCAGGGTCCCTGTCCAGTGATCCCCGGTTTAGGGAGGGGGTTGAATCAGCCCAGGGTCCCTGCCGAGTGACCCCCGGTTTAGAGAGGGGGGTGAATCAGCCCAGGGACCCTGTCCAGTGACCCCCCGGGTTAGGGAGGGGGGTGAATCAGCCCAGGGTCCCTGTCCAGTGACCCCCGGGTTAGGGAGGGTGGTGAATCAGCCCAGGGTCCCTGGCCAGAGACCCCCGGGTTGGGGAGGGGTTGAATCAGCCCAGGGTCCCTGTCCAGAGACCCCCGGGTTAGGGAGGGGGGTGAATCAGCCCAGGGTCCCTGTCCAGAGACACCCAGGTTAGGGAGGGTGATGAATCAGACCAGGGTCCCTGTCCAGAGACCCCCGGGGTAGGGAGGGGGGTGAATCAGCCCAGGGTCCCTGTCCAGAGACCCCCGGGTTAGGGAGGGTGGTGAATCAGCCCAGGGTCCCTGTCCAGTTGCCCCCGGGTTAGGGAGGGGGGTGAATCAGCCCAGGGTCCCTGTCCAGTGACCCCCGGGTTAGGGAGGGTGGTGAATCAGCCCAGGGTCCATGGCCACTGACCCCCGGGTTAGGGAGGGGTTGAATCAGCCCAGGGTCCCTGTCCAGTGACCCCCCGGGTTAGGGAGGGGGGTGAATCAGCCCAGGGTCCCTGTCCAGAGACCCCCGGGTTAGGGAGGGGGGTGAATCAGCCCAGGGTCCCTGTCCAGAGACCCCCGGGTTAGGGAGGGGTTGAATCAGCCCAGGGTCCCTGTCCAGAGAACCCCGGGTTAGGGAGGGGGGTGAATCAGCCCAGGGTCCCTGCCGAGTGACCCCCGGGTTAGGGAGGGGGGTGAATCAGCCCAGGGTCCCTCTCCAGAGACCCCCGGGTTAGGGAGGGGTTGAATCAGCCCAGGGTCCCTGTCCAGAGACCCCCGGGTTAGGGAGGGGAGTGAATCAGCCCAGGGTCCCTGTCCAGAGACCCCCAGGTTAGGGAGGGTGGTGAATCAGCCCAGGGTCCCTGTCCAGAGACCCCCGGGTTAGGGAGGAGGGTGAATCAGCCCAGGGTCCCTGTCCAGTGACCCCCCGGGTTAGGGAGGGGGGTGAATCAGCCCAGGGTCCCTGTCCAGAGACCCCCGGGTTAGGAAGGGGGGGTGAATCAGCCCAGGGTCCCTGTCCAGTGACCCCCGGGTTAGGGAGGGGGGGTGAATCAGCCCAGGGTCCCTGTCCAGTGACCCCCGGGTTAGGGACGGGGGTGAATCAGCCCAGGGTCCCTGTCCAGTGACCCCCGGGTTAGGGAGGGGGGTGAATCAGCCCAGGGTCCCTGTCCAGTGACCCCCGGGTTAGGGAGGGGGGGTGAATCAGCCCAGGGTCCCCGTCCAGTGATCCCCGGGTTAGGGAGGGGGGTGAATCAGCCCAGGGTCCCTGTCCAGTGACCCCCGGGTTAGAGAGGGGTTGAATCAGCCCAGGGTCCCTGTCCAGTGACCCCCCGGGTTAGGGAGGGGGGGTGAATCAGCCCAGGGTCCCTGTCCAGCGACCCCCGGGTTAGGGAGGGGGGTGAATCAGCCCAGGGTCCCTGTCCAGGGACCCCCGGGTTAGGGAGGGGTTGAATCAGCCCAGGGTCCCTGTCCAGTGACCCCCCGGGTTAGGGAGGGGGGTGAATCAGCCCAGGCTCGCTGTCCAGAGACCCCCGGGTTAGGGAGGGTGTTGAATCAGCCCCGGGTCCCTGTCCAGAGACCCCCGGGTTAGGGAGTGGGGTGAATCAGCCCAGGGTCCCTGTCCAGAGACCCCCGGGTTAGGGAGGGGGATGAATCAGCCCAGGGTCCCTGTCCAGAAACCCCCCGGGTTAGGGAGGGGCGTGAATCAGCCCAGGGTCCCTGTCCAGAGACCCCCCGGGTTAGGGAGGGGGGTGAATCAGCCCAGGGTCCCTGTCCAGTGACCCCCGGGTTAGGGAGGGTGGTGAATCAGCCCAGGGTCCCTGTCCAGAGACTCCCCGGGTTAGGGAGGGGGGTGAATCAGCCCAGGGTCCCTGTCCAGTGACCCCCGGGTTAGGGAGGGGTTGAATCAGCCCAGGGTCCCTGTCCAGTGACCCCCGGGTTAGGGAGGGGAGTGAATCAGCCCAGGGTCCCTCTCCAGAGACCCCCGGGTTAGGGAGGGTGGTGAATCAGCCCAGGGTCTCTGTCCAGAGACCCCCGGGTTAGGGAGGGGGGTGAATCAGCCCAGGGTCCCTGTCCAGTGACCCCCGGGTTAGGGAGGGGGGCGAATCAGCCCAGGGTCCCTGTCCAGTGACCCCCGGGTTAGGGAGGGGGGTGAATCAGCCCAGGGTCCCTGTCCAGAGACCCCCCGGGTTAGGGAGGGGTTGAATCAGCCCAGGGTCCCTGTCCAGAGACCCCCGGGTTAGGGAGGGGTTGAATCAGCCCAGGGTCCCTGTCCAGAGACCCCCGGGTTAGGGAGGGGGGTGAATCAGCCCAGGGTCCCTGTCCAGACACCCCCGGGTTAGGGAGGGGTTGAATCAGCCCAGGGTCCCTGTCCAGAGACCCCCGGGTTAGGGAGGAGGGTGAATCAGCCCAGGGTCCCTGTCCAGTGACCCCCCGGGTTAGGGAGGGGGGTGAATCAGCCCAGGGTCCCTGTTCAGAGACCCCCGGGTTAGGAAGGGGGGGTGAATCAGCCCAGGGTCCCTGTCCAGTGACACCCGGGTTAGGGACGGGGGGTGAATCAGCCCAGGGTCCCTGTCCAGTGACCCCCGGGTTAGGGAGGGGGGTGAATCAGCCCAGGGTCCCTGTCCAGTGACCCCCGGGTTAGGGAGGGGGGTGAATCAGCCCAGGGTCCCTGTCCAGAGACCCCCGGGTTAGGGAGGGGGGTGAATCAGCCCAGGGTCCCTGTCCAGAGACCCCCGGGTTAGGGAGGGGGGTGAATCAGCCCAGGGTCCCTGTCCAGAGACCCCCGGGTTAGGGAGGGGGGTGAATCAGCCCAGGGTCTCTGTCCAGTGACCCCCGGGTTAGGGAGGGGGGTGAATCAGCCCAGGGTCCCTGTCCAGAGACCCCCGGGTTAGGGAGGGGGGGTGAATCAGCCCAGGGTCCCTGTCCAGTGACCCCCGGGTTAGGGAGGGGGGGTGAATCAGCCCAGGGTCCCTGTCCAGTGACCCCCGGGTTAGGGAGGGGGGTGAATCAGCCCAGGGTCCCTGTCCAGTGACCCCCGGGTTAGGGAGGGGGGTGAATCAGCCCAGGGTCCCTGTCCAGTGACCCCCCGGGTTAGGGAGTGGGGTGAATCAGCCCAGGCTCGCTGTCCAGAGACCCCCGGGTTAGGGAGGGTGTTGAATCAGCCCAGGGTCCCTGTCCAGAGACCCCCGGGTTAGGGAGTGGGGTGAATCAGCCCAGGGTCCCTGTCCAGAGACCCCCGGGGTTAGGGAGGGGGGGTGAATCAGCCCAGGGTCCCTGTCCAGAGACCCCCGGGTTAGGGAGGGGGGTGAATCAGCCCAGGGTCCCTGTCCAGAGACCCCCCAGGTTAGGGAGGGGGGTGAATCAGCCCAGGGTCCCTGTCCAGAGACCCCCCGGGTTAGGGAGGGGGGTGAATCAGCCCAGGGACCCTTTCCAGTGACCCCCGGGTTAGGGAGGGGGGGTGAATCAGCCCAGGGTCCCTGTCCAGAGACCCCCGGGTTAGGGAGGGGGGGTGAATCAGCCCAGGGTCCCTGTCCAGAGACCCCCGGGTTAGGGAGGGGGGTGAATCAGCCCAGGGTCCCCGTCCAGAGACCCCCCGGGTTAGGGAGGGGGGTGAATCAGCCCAGGGTCCCTGTCCAGTGACCCCCGGGTTAGGGAGGGGGGTGAATCAGCCCAGGGTCCCTGTCCAGGGACCCCCGGGTTAGGGAGGGGGGTGAATCAGCCCAGGGTCCCTGTCCAGAGACCCCCGGGTTAGGGAGGGGGTTGAATCAGCCCAGGGTCTCTGTCCAGTGACCCCCGGGTTAGGGAGGGGGGTGAATCAGCCCAGGGTCCCTGTCCAGAGACCCCCGGGTTAGGGAGGGGGGGTGAATCAGCCCAGGGTCCCTGCCCAGTGACCCCCGGGTTAGGGAGGGGAGTGAATCAGCCCAGGGTCCCTGTCCAGAAACCCCCCGGGTTAGGGAGGGGTTGAATCAGCCCAGGGTCCCTGTCGAGAGACCCCCGGGTTAGGGAGGGGTTGAATCAGCCCAGGGTCCCTGTCCAGAGACCCCCGGGTTAGGGAGGGGTTGAATCAGCCCAGGGTCCCTGTCCAGAGACCCCCGGGTTAGGGAGGAGGGTGAATCAGCCCAGGGTCCCTGTCCAGTGACCCCCCGGGTTAGGGAGGGGGGTGAATCAGCCCAGGGTCCCTGTCCAGAGACCCCCGGGTTAGGGAGGGGGGTGAATCAGCCCAGGGTCCCTATCCAGAGACCCCCCGGGTTAGGGAGGGGTTGAATCAGCCCAGGGTCCCTCTCCAGAGACCCCCGGGTTTGGGAGAGTGGTGAATCAGCCCAGGGTCTCTGTCCAGAGACCCCCGGGTTAGGGAGGGGGGTGAATCAGCCCAGGGTCCCTGTCCAGTGACCCCCGGGTTAGGGAGGGGGGTGAATCAGCCCAGGGTCCCTGTCCAGTGACCCCCGGGTTAGGGAGGGGGGTGAATCAGCCCAGGGTCCCTGCCGAGTGACCCCCGGGTTAGGGAGGTGGGTGAATCAGCCCAGGGTCCCTGTCCAGAGACCCCCGGGTTAGGGAGGGGTTGAATCAGCCCAGGGTCCCTGTCCAGAGACCCCCGGGTTAGGGAGGGGTTGAATCAGCCCAGGGTCCCTGTCCAGAGACCCCCGGGTTAGGGAGGGGGGTGAATCAGCCCAGGGTCCCTGTCCAGAGACCCCCGGGTTAGGGAGGGGTTGAATCAGCCCAGGGTCCCTGTCCAGAGACCCCCGGGTTAGGGAGGAGGGTGAATCAGCCCAGGGTCCCTGTCCAGTGACCCCCCGGGTTAGGGAGGGGGGTGAATCAGCCCAGGGTCCCTGTTCAGAGACCCCCGGGTTAGGAAGGGGGGGTGAATCAGCCCAGGGTCCCTGTCCAGTGACACCCGGGTTAGGGACGGGGGGTGAATCAGCCCAGGGTCCCTGTCCAGAGACCCCCAGGTTAGGGAGGGGGGGTGAATCAGCCCAGGGTCCCTGTCCAGAGACCCCCGGGTTAGGGAGGGGGGGTGAATCAGCCCAGGGTCCCTGTCCAGAGACCACCAGGTTAGGGAGGGGGGGAGAATCAGCCCAGGGTCCCTGTCCAGAGAACCCCGGGTTAGGGAGGGGAGTGAATCAGCCCAGGGTCCCTGTCCAGAGACCCCCGGGTTAGGGAGGGTGGTGAATCAGCCCAGGGTCCCTGTCCAGTGACCCCCGGGTTAGGGAGGGGGGTGAATCAGCCCAGGGTCCCTGTCCAGTGACCCCCGGGTTAGGGAGGGGGGTGAATCAGCCCAGGGTCCCTGTCCAGAGACCCCCGGGTTAGGGAGGGGGGTGAATCAGCCCAGGGTCCCTGTCCAGAGACCCCCGGGTTAGGGAGGGGGGTGAATCAGCCCAGGGTCCCTGTCCAGAGACCCCCGGGTTAGGGAGGGGGGTGAATCAGCCCAGGGTCTCTGTCCAGTGACCCCCGGGTTAGGGAGGGGGGTGAATCAGCCCAGGGTCCCTGTCCAGAGACCCCCGGGTTGGGGAGGGGGGGTGAATCAGCCCAGGGTCCCTGTCCAGTGACCCCCGGGTTAGGGAGGGGGGGTGAATCAGCCCAGGGTCCCTGTCCAGTGACCCCCGGGTTAGGGAGGGGGGTGAATCAGCCCAGGGTCCCTGTCCAGTGACCCCCGGGTTAGGGAGGGGGGTGAATCAGCCCAGGGTCCCTGTCCAGTGACCCCCCGGGTTAGGGAGGGGGGTGAATCAGCCCAGGCTCGCTGTCCAGAGACCCCCGGGTTAGGGAGGGTGTTGAATCAGCCCAGGGTCCCTGTCCAGAGACCCCCGGGTTAGGGAGGGGTGTGAATCAGCCCAGGGTCCCTGTCCAGAGACCCCCGGGTTAGGGAGGGGGGGTGAATCAGCCCAGGGTCCCTGTCCAGAGACCCCCGGGTTAGGGAGGGGGGTGAATCAGCCCAGGGTCCCTGTCCAGAGACCCCCCAGGTTAGGGAGGGGGGTGAATCAGCCCAGGGTCCCTGTCCA
>NW_028225181.1:58873094-58918094 GCF_052327205.1 Somniosus microcephalus
ACAGAGTAGACAGAGAGAAACTGTTCCCATTGGCGGAAGGGTCGAGAACCAGAGGACACAGATTTAAGGTGATTGGCAGAAGAACCAAAGGCGATGTGAGGAAAAACTTTTTTATGCAGCGAGATGTTAGGACCTGGAATGCACGGCCTGAAAGCGTGGTGGAGGCAGACTCGATCGTGGCTTTCAAAAGGGAGTTGGCTAAATAGCTGAAGGAAATAAAATTGCAGGGCTACGGGGAAAGGGCGGGGGAGTGGGACTGGCTGAAGTGGTCTTGCAGAGAGCCGGCACGGACTCGACGGGCCGAATGGCCTCCTTCTGTGCTGTAACCATTCTAGGATTCTATGATAGATGGGGAAGGGTAATGGGAGCAGCGCTTGGGCAGAATGTTGGGTCTGGATTGTTTTGTGGTTTTGAATGGCCCACAAGTGGGTGGTGATGATAAGCGAAGAGATCAAACTGATTGACTCTTTCCTGTCACTGGGTAAACTTCCTGTTATTCCGAAGAAAATAACTCACTATGACTTGCAGATTTGCTTCAGAAACTGTTTCTGCAACATTTCAAGGTCACAGACTACACCCACATGGCACAGAGCTGACAGAGAGAGAGACAGAGAGAGAGACAGAGAGAGAGAAACAGAGAGAGAGAGAGAGGGACAGAGAGAGAGAGAGACAGAGAGGGAGAGAGCGAGAGAGAGAGAGAGAGACAGAGAGAGAGGGAGCGAGAGAGAGAGAGCGAGAGAGAGAGAGAGAGAGACAGAGAGAGAGAGAAACAGAGAGAGAGAGCGAGAGAGAGAGAGAGACAGAGAGAGAGAGAGACAGGGAGATTCAACACATCAAGAAACATATTATTCAACAAGCTAAGCCAAACAACCCCAGATTTCAAGGAATTGGATGACCTGTCAAAATTGAGATTAGTCCTGGGAGAAGGAGACAGACCATACCTTGGGGCCAAATATGTAACAACATGTCACAACCTGAGGACTGTTTAAAAGTAAGACTGTTTAAAATTAATATTGAACGTACCAAATGAAGTAGAAAGACTGTTTAAAATTAATATTGTTTAAAAGTAATATTGTATGTACCCAACAAATGTCAAATCGATTGACACCTACAGAATGTTGGAAAACTGTACCTTTTTGCTATGTAAGCTTTGGCAATATGGTTCTCTGTAAACTTTCATGCCAATAAAGCATTTGAATTGAATTGAATTGAATTGAATTGAGAGAGGGACAGAGAGAGAGAGAGACAGAGAGAGAGAGAGCGAGAGAGAGAGACAGAGAGAGGGACAGAGAGAGAGAGGGACAGAGAGAGAGAGAGAGAGGGACAGAGAGAGAGAGCGAGAGAGAGAGAGAGACAGAGAGAGAGAGAGACAGGGAGAGAGAGAGCGAGAGAGAGACAGAGAGAGAGACAGAGAGAGGGACAGAGAGAGAGAGAGAGAGAGACAGAGAGAGAGAGAGCGAGACCTACTCGACAAATACTGCCAAAATTGGGCTCCAACAGTAAATCTAAAAAAAAAATCATGATTTTTCAAAAAAGGCCCAGATGTCAGGAAAACAAATACCAGTTTACCCTCAGTGATACCACTATAGGACACACTATGAGCTACACCTACCTTGGTCTAACTATTACAGCATCAGGGAGCTTCAACATAGCAGTGAATGCACTAAAAGAAAAAGCCCGAAGAGCCCTATATGCAATAAAAAGAAAATTCTACAACATCCAAATCCCAATCAAAATCTGGCTCAAAATATTTGACAGCATAATCCTGCCCATTGCACTGTACGGTAGTGAAGTATGGGGCCCGCGAAATCACCAAAGCTACACTAAATGGGAAAAACACACAATAGAAGCCCTACATGCAGAATTCTGCCGAAGCATCCTTCGCATCCAAAGAAAAACGCCAACAAATGCATGCAGAGCCGAACTAGGCAGATACCCACTGATAATAAACATCCAAAAACGAGCACTAAACTTCCTAAATCACCTCAAATCTAGCTCCCCAGACACCCTTCATTTCAAAGCCTTTCAGACCCAAGAGCTAAACCCAGAAAAGAGTCCCCTGAGTCAGCTGCTACTGAAACTAAGTACTCAGCCGGACCCTGACCAGCCCCAGACCAACACAGCCATCCAAACACCAATCCGAGTGAACCAAATCATTAAACAATGCAAAGAAACCTACCTGGAACATTGGAACAAAATAACCGAAAGCCAAAGCAGATTAGAATGTTACCGGGCCCTAAAAAGAGAATATAAACTGGCAGACTACCTCACGACCATCAGAGACACAAAACAGAGACAGACCCTCACCAGGTACAGACTAAGCGACCACCAACTGGAAATTGAAAAAGGCAGATACAAGAAATCCTGGCAGCCTAGAGAGAATAGAATATGCGATCAATGTCTGGCCGGCGAGGTTGAAACAGAAATGCATTTCCTCCTAAAATGCGAAAAATTCAACACACCAAGAAACATATTATTCAACAAGCTAAGCCAAACAACCCCAGATTTCAAGGAATTGGATGACCTGTCAAAATTGAGATTAGTCCTGGGAGAAGGAGACAGACCATACCTTGGGGCCAAATATGTAACAACATGTCACAACCTGAGGACTGTTTAAAATTAAGACTGTTTAAAATTAATATTGAATGTACCAAATGAAGTACAAAGACTGTTTAAAATTAATATTGTTTAAAAGTAATATTGTATGTACCCAACAAATGTCAAATCGATTGACACCTACAGAATGTTTGAAAATGTACCTTTTTGCTATGTAAGCTTTGGCAATATGGTTCTCTGTAAACTTTCATGCCAATAAAGCATTTGAATTTGAATTTGAATTTGAGAGACAGAGAGAGAGACAGAGAGAGAGAGAGGGACAGAGAGAGAGAGACAGAGAGAGAGACAGAGAGAGAGAGAGAGGGACAGAGAGAGAGACAGAGAGAGAGAGAGCGAGAGAGAGACGGCGAGGGAGAGAGAGAGAGACGGCGAGGGAGAGAGAGAGAGAGACGGCGGGGGAGAGAGAGAGAGAGAGAGAGACGGCGGGGGAGAGAGAGAGAGAGAGAGAGAGACGGCGGGGGAGAGAGAGAGAGTGAGAGACGGCGGGGGAGAGAGAGAGAGACGGCGAGGGAGAGAGAGAGAGAGACGGCGGGGGAGAGAGAGAGAGAGAGAGAGACGGCGGGGGAGAGAGAGAGAGAGAGAGAGAGACGGCGGGGGAGAGAGAGAGAGTGAGAGACGGCGGGGGAGAGAGAGAGAGAGAGAGAGACGGCGGGGGAGAGAGAGAGAGAGGGAGACGGCGGGGGAGAGAGAGAGAGAGAGACGGCGGGGGAGTGAGAGAGAGACGGCGGGGGAGAGAGAGAGAGACGGCGGGGGAACAGAAATGCATTTCCTCCTAAAATGCGAAAAATTCAACACATCAAGAAACATATTATTCAACAAGCTAAGCCAAACAACCCCAGATTTCAAGGAATTGGATGATCTGTCAAAATTGAGATTAGTCCTAGGAGAAGGAGACAGACCATACCTTGGGGCCAAATATGTAACAACATGTCACAACCTGAGGACTGTTTAAAAGTAAGACTGTTTAAAATTAATATTGAACGTACCAAATGAAGTAGAAAGACTGTTTAAAATTAATATTGTTTAAAAGTAATATTGTATGTACCCAACAAATGTCAAATCGATTGACACCTACAGAATGTTGGAAAACTGTACCTTTTTGCTATGTAAGCTTTGGCAATATGGTTCTCTGTAAACTTTCATGCCAATAAAGCATTTGAACTGAACTGAACTGAACTGACAGAGAGAGAGAGACAGAGAGAGAGAGAGAGAGGGAGAGATGGACAGAGAGAGACAGAGAGGGAGAGAGGGACAGAGAGAGACAGAGAGGGAGAGAGGGACAGAGGGAGAGAGAGAGAGAGAGAGAGAGGGACAGAGAGAGAGAGAGAGAGAGAGACAGAGACAGAGAGAGAGAGAGAGAGAGGGAGAGAGGGACAGAGGGAGACAGAGGGAGAGATGGACAGAGAGACAGAGAGTCAGAGTCCTAGGCCTAGAAATTCGGTGGCGCCGTGTTTGGGCGCCAAGCTCGCCTGGGCGCTGGAATTTGCGCTCTGGCCAGAGCCGCTTGCGCCCTCCCGATATTCAGTGGGAGCGCCCCAAGAGGGACTGGGGGCGCTGCTCGAGGCTCCCCGCGTCCTGCTTGGGGCGCTCAAACTGAATATCGCCGCGCTACGTGCCACAGCGCCACATGCTGCGGCACGGCGCGCTGCTGTACTGCAGGCCATCCTCCCCTTCTTAAGGGGGAGGGGCCTGCGCCAGCGCGATCACCGATCGCGAGTGCCAGCAAAAGAGCCCGACACCGAGGAGAAGTGCCGGGCTTTTGGGACACAGCCGGCACTGCCCGGGGGGTGGATCAGGAGGCCGGCGCGAGGAGGTGCTGGCAGGCGGCCACCGGGAAGAATGGCCGCCCCGCACCTCCACCTTAATTTGCGCCACTACCGCCACAGGTAGGCCCCGTGAACCGGTCGCGATTTGCGACCGGCGTTACAGAGGTGGTCGCGGCCAAATATCGCGATCGGGGCGGGAGCGGGGAGCTGCGCACACCAATGACGTCATCGGTGGCGGCGCAGCGCTACAAGCTAACGCCGCCATTAGCGCCCCGCTAAATATCGCGGGAGGCGTGGCCAGTGGCGCTAAAGCCACTGAGTGCCCTCTTTGGGCGCTAACTGGTGGCGCAGCCCACTGAATTTCTAGGCACAGGAAGAGGCCCTTCGGCCCATCGTGTCTGCGCCGGCCATCAAGCCCTATCTAATCTAATCCCATTTTCCAGCATTTGGTCCATAGCCTTGTATGCTATGGCCTTTCAAGTGCGCATCCAAATGCTTCTTGAATGTTGTGAGGGTTCCTGCCTCTACCACCCTTTCAGGCAGTGAGTTCCAGATTCCAACCACCCTCTGGGTGAAAAAGCTTTTCCTCAAATCCCCTCTAAACCTCCCGCCCCTTACCTTGAATCTATGCCCCCTTGTTATTGACCCCCCTACTCAGGGAAAAAGTTCCTTTCTATCCACTCTATCTATGCCCCTCATAATTTTGTACACCTCAATCAGGTCCCCCCTCAGCCTTCTCTGCTCCAAGGAAAACAACCCCAGCCTGTCCAGCCTCTCTTCATAGCTGAAGCGCTCCATCCCAGGTAACATCCTGGTGAATCTTCTCTGCACCCTCTCCAAAGCAATCACATCCTTCCTATAGTGAGGTGACCAGAACTGCACACAGTACTCCAGCTGTGGCCTCACCAGCGTTTTGTACAGCTCCATCATAACCTCCCTGCTCTTATATTCTATGCCTCGGCTAATGAAGGCAGGTATCCCATATGCCTTTTTAAGCACCTTATCCACCTGTTCTGCTGCCTTCAGGGATCTATGTACATGTACACCAAGGAGAGAGAGACAGAGACCCAGAGGCAGAGAGAGAGAGAGAGAGAGAGAGAGAAACAGAGAGAGAGAGAGAGAGAGAGATAGACAGAGAGAGAGACAGAGAGACAGAGAGAGAGACAGAGAGAGAGACTGAGAGAGACTGAGAGAGTGAGACTGAGAGAGACTGAGAGAGAGACTGAGAGAGACTGAGAGAGAGAGAGAGAGAGAGAGAGACAGAGAGACAGAGAGAGAGACAGAGAGAGAGACAGACAGAGAGAGAGACAGAGAGACAGAGAGAGAGAGCGAGACAGAGAGAGAGAGAGAGATAGACAGAGAGAGTGACAGAGAGACAGAGAGAGAGACAGAGAGAGAGAGAGAGAGAGAGGAATTGGATGACCTGTCAAAATTGAGATTAGTCCTAGGAGAAGGAGACAGACCATACCTTGGGGCCAAATATGTAACAACATGTCACAACCTGAGGACTGTTTAAAATTAAGACTGTTTAAAATTAATATTGAACGTACCAAATGAAGTACAAAGACTGTTTAAAATTAATATTGTTTAAAAGTAATATTGTATGTACCCAACAAATGTCAAACCGATTGACACCTACAGAATGTTGGAAAACTGTACCTTTTTGCTATGTAAGCTTTGGCAATATGGTTCTCTGTAAACTTTCATGCCAATAAAGCATTTGAATTGGAATTGGAGAGAGAGAGACAGAGAGACAGAGAGAGAGACAGAGAGAGAGAGAGAGAGAGAGAGAGACAGAGAGACACAGAGGCAGAGAGAGAGAGAACCTGGTTCTGCTGTCTCCCACAGAACAGGGATTACAGCAACAACTAGACCTACTCGACAAATACTGCCAAAATTGGGCTCTAACAGTAAATCTAAAGAAAACCAACATCATGATTTTTCAAAAAAGGCCCAGATGTCAGGAAAACAAATACCAATTTACCCTCAGTGATACCGCTATAGGACACACTATGAGCTACACCTACCTTGGTCTAACTATTACAGCATCAGGGAGCTTCAGCATAGCAGTGAATGCACTAAAAGAAAAAGCCCGAAGAGCCCTATATGCAATAAAAAGAAAATTCTACAACATCCAAATCCCAATCAAAATCTGGCTCAAAATATTTGACAGCATAATCCTGCCCATTGCACTGTACGGTAGTGAAGTATGGGGCCCGCTAAATCACCAAAGCTACACTAAATGGGAAAAACACACAATAGAAGCCCTACATGCAGAATTCTGCTGAAGCATCCTTCGCACCCAAAGAAAAACGCCAACAAATGCATGCAGAGCCGAACTAGGCAGATACCCACTGATAATAAACATCCAAAAACGAGCACTAAACTTCCTAAATCACCTCAAATCTAGCTCCCCAGACACCCTTCATTTCAAAGCCTTTCAGACCCAAGAGCTAAACCCAGAAAAGAGTCCCCTGAGTCAGCTGCTACTGAAACTAAGTACTCAGCCGGACCCTGACCAGCCCCAGACCAACACAGCCATCCAAACACCAATCCGAGTGAACCAAATCATTAAACAATGCAAAGAAACCTACCTGGAACATTGGAACAAAATAACTGAAAGCCAAAGCAGATTAGAATGTTACCGGGCCCTAAAAAGAGATTATAAACTGGCAGACTACCTCACGACCATCAGAGACACAAAACAGAGACAGACCCTCACCAGGTACAGACTAAGCGACCACCAACTGGAAATTGAAAAAGGCAGATACAAGAAATCCTGGCAGCCTAGAGAGAATAGAATATGCGATCAATGTCTGGCCGGCGAGGTTGAAACAGAAATGCATTTCCTCCTAAAATGCGAAAAATTCAACACATCAAGAAACATATTATTCAACAAGCTAAGCCAAACAACCCCAGATTTCAAGGAATTGGATGACCTGTCAAAATTGAGATTAGTCCTAGGAGAAGGAGACAGACCATACCTTGGGGCCAAATATGTAACAACATGTCACAACCTGCGGACTGTTTAAAATTAAGACTGTTTAAAATTAATATTGAACGTACCAAATGATGTACAAAGACTGTTTAAAATTAATATTGTTTAAAAGTAATATTGTATGTACCCAACAAATGTCAAATCGATTGACACCTACAGAATGTTGGAAAACTGTACCTTTTTGCTATGTAAGCTTTGGCAATATGGTTCTCTGTAAACTTTCATGCCAATAAAGCATTTGAATTGGAATTGAATTGGAATTGGAGAGAGAGAGACAGAGAGAAACAGACAGAGAGAGAGAGAGAGAGACCGAGAGAGACAGAGACAGAGAGAGAGAGAGAGATAGACAGAGAGAGAGAGAGATAGACAGAGAGAGAGACAGAGAGACAGAGAGAGAGAGAGACAGAGAGAGAGAGAAAGAGAGAGACAGAGAGAGAGAGACAGAGAGAGAGACAGAGAGAGAGACAGAGAGAGAGAGAGAGAGACACAGAGACACAGAGGCAGAGAGAAAGAGAGAGTGACAGAGAAACAGACAGAGAGAGAGAGAGACCGAGAGAGACAGAGACAGAGAGAGAGAGAGAGAGACAGAGAGAGAGACAGAGAGACAGAGAGACAGAGAGAGAGAGAGATGTTCTGTCCTCCCCAACGTCTCCCTGGCCCATCATCCAAACATCAACACAAGGGACCTCTATGACGAAATACATCTACTCAAACAGCGGATGTGGGTCTTCGCAAGAAACCTCATAAACACTGCCAAAAGACGCAGCCCTCCCACCCCCCCTACCATTGGGAGCCCAAACAGGACCACCAATGTCCCCCACCCCCCTTTACAAAACCGACAACAGAACCGTGCTTTTATACCTGACCCAAGACCCCCCTCTAGACCACAGACTGTAGACCAAGAACTGAGAAAGATCATGACGATGCTGAACAGCCTGATAGAAAGCCGGAGAAATTATTAATATTGTTATTTATCATTATCATTATTGTTATCTTATCAGTATTATTACTATTATTAGATAGATATATGTGCATGCCTCATGAAATTTATACTAAATCATCACTTAGCATTATAGAAAATAGTGTTTCCACACTCATCCCACAAAATAGGTCCATTTTATTTCGTTTTATTGAACTATATAAATGCGTTCTTTCCACATAAGCTGCTGGAATATCCAGGGCCTCCGCTCCTCAACTTTTGGGATGAAGAGTACAGACCCTGAATTCCTAAAAGCTATAAAAGACATTGATATAATTGTGTTAACAGAAACATGGTGCCAAAAGGACATGCCGACCCACTGTCCTCCAATGTACCATGAAATCATTGTGCCCTCAGTAAAGAACACTAAAACACGCAAGGGCAGAACCTCCGGGGGAATATTGGTGTGGTATAAGGGAGAACTGGACAAACACATCTCACCGGTAAAACAGGGGAAATCACACGTATGGCTAAAACTAGATAAAAATATAGGAATAGCAAAAAAAGATGTTTACTTATGTGCGATCTACATACCTCCAATAGATTCGCCATATTTCGAAGAGGAGTTATTTGATACTCTCCACATGGAAATCAGCCATTTCCAGGCCCAAGGAAAGGTGATAATATGTGGGGACCTAAATGCAAGGACCGGTTGTGAACCTGACTTCATAGACCCACAGGGAAACAACCATGTGTTTGGCCAGACCCCTTTAGATGTCACACCAGCCATCGCAAATCGGAACAACCTTGATCGTGAAATAAACAAAAGCGGTAGGGAGGTAGTGCAACTCTGCCGAGCCTTAGGCCTGTACATAGTTAATGGTAGGTTCAGAGGGGACTCCCAAGGGAGACTCACATACTCCTCAACTCTTGGGTCTAGTGTGGTGGACTATACAATCACTGACCTGGACCCCTGCGATATCAACGCATTCACTGTCAGGCAACAATCCCCCCTCTCAGACCATAACCAAATAAATGTGTACCTTAAACTTTCTGCCCAAACTACAGACACAAAAAAGGAACACAGTAAGCTACATAAAATAAACCAGACATACAGATGGGCCCCAGACAGTGGAGATAAATTCATCACAGCACTAAATTCACCTGATCTCACAAGTAAAATTTCAAAATTTAAGGAAAATCTATATGAGATCACCAGAGATGGTGTAAACACGGCCATAGAGGATATAAATATGATCTTCCATGAGGCAGCTGTAAAAGCCGACCTCGTGAAACAGAAGAGGAAGCATCACAAAAGACAAAATAAAAATATGAAATGGTTTGACCACGAATGCAAAAATGCCAGAAAAGACCTGAGAAAAATATCAAACCAAAAGCATCGGCAACCAAACAATCCGGACCTACGTACTAGATACAATGAAACCCTCAAAAGATATAAACACACCATTAGGAACAAAACACAAAACTATACCCACAAAATACTCGAAGAAATTGAAAACTCCACCAATCCAAAACAATTCTGGGAAATGTGGAATAACCTGAGTACAACACAATTGCAAGCATTACCAATCCAAGATGGCGACATCTGGAGAACACATTTTGAAAACCTCTACAAAGACATCCCAAAAAACAAAACAAACCCAAGTCAACATCAGGTCACAGAAAAACTCCACACATTAGAAGCAACAATTAAAGACAACCAAAACCCTCTAGACTCCCCAATCACATGGAAAGAACTGGCCACAAAAACAAAATCTCTCCACCTAAAGAAAGCCTGTGGCCCAGACAACATCAAAAATGAAATGCTAAAGTTCAGCAATATGGAGATGCAGGGTGCGATACTCAAACTATTCAACATCATATTACGCTCAGGCTGTTTTCCCGATATCTGGTGCCAAGGACTAATCTCCGCCATATATAAAAGTGGAAACAAATCAGACCCAAATAACTACCGCGGCATCTGTGTCAACAGTTGTCTAGGGAAGTTATTCTGCAGTATTCTAAATAGTAGATTACTTGATTTTCTTAACAAACATAATATCCTCAGAAAAAACCAAATAGGCTTTCTTCCAAAACACCGCACCGCCGACCAGATCTATACCCTTCACACCCTCATTGAAAAACATATACACCAAACAAAAAATGGGAAAATATTCGCCTGTTTCATCGACTTCAAGAAAGCCTTTGACTCTATATGGCACGAAGGGCTCTATTATAAACTTCTTCAGTGTGGAATAGGGGGCAAAGTCTATGACCTTATTAAATCAATGTATCTGAAAAACAAATGCGGGGTCAAAATTGGAGACAAACGCACCGATTTCTTCACCCAGAGAAGAGGCGTCCAGCAGGGCTGCAATTTGAGCCCGACCCTGTTCAACATATACATAAATGAATTAGCAGACATGCTGGAGCAAAGCGAGTCACCAGGTCTCCGTCTCCTGGATGGAGAAGTGAAGTCCCTGTTCTATGCGGACGACCTGGTTCTGCTGTCTCCCACAGAACAGGGATTACAGCAACAACTAGACCTACTTGACAAATACTGCCAAAATTGGGCTCTAACAGTAAATCTAAAGAAAACCAACATCATGATTTTTCAGAAAAGACCCAGATGTCAGGAAAACAAATACCAGTTTACCCTCAGTGATACCACTATAGGACACACGATGAGCTACACCTACCTTGGTCTAACTATTACAGCATCAGGGAGCTTCAGCATAGCAGTGAATGCACTAAAAGAAAAAGCCCGAAGAGCCCTATATGCAATAAAAAGAAAATTCTACAACATCCAAATCCCAATCAAAATCTGGCTCAAAATTTTTGACAGCATAATCCTCCCCATTGCACTGTACGGTAGTGAAGTATGGGGCCCGCTAAATCACCAAAGCTACACTAAATGGGAAAAACACACAATAGAAGCCCTACATGCAGAATTCTGCCGAAGCATCCTTCGCACCCAAAGAAAAACGCCAACAAATGCATGCAGAGCCGAACTAGGCAGATACCCACTGATAATAAACATCCAAAAACGAGCACTAAACTTCCTAAATCACCTCAAATCTAGCTCCCCAGACACCCTTCATTTCAAAGCCTTTCAGACCCAAGAGCTAAACCCAGAAAAGAGTCCCCTGAGTCAGCTGCTACTGAAACTAAGTACTCAGCCGGACCCTGACCAGCCCCAGACCAACACAGCCGTCCAAACACCAATCCGAGTGAACCAAATCATTAAACAATGCAAAGAAACCTACCTGGAACATTGGAACAAAATAACCGAAAGCCAAAGCAGATTAGAATGTTACCGGGCCCTAAAAAGAGAATATAAACTGTCAGACTACCTCACGACCATCAGAGACACAAAACAGAGACAGACCCTCACCAGGTACAGACTAAGCGACCACCAACTGGAAATTGAAAAAGGCAGATACAAGAAATCCTGGCAGCCTAGAGAGAATAGAATATGCGATCAATGTCTGGCTGGCGAGGTTGAAACAGAAATGCATTTCCTCCTAAAATGCGAAAAATTCAACACATCAAGAAACATATTATTCAACAAGCTAAGCCAAACAACCCCAGATTTCAAGGAATTGGATGATCTGTCAAAATTGAGATTAGTCCTACGAGAAGGAGACAGACCATACCTTGGGGCTAAATATGTAACAACATGTCACAACCTGAGGACTGTTTAAAAGTAAGACTGTTTAAAATTAATATTGAACGTACCAAATGAAGTAGAAAGACTGTTTAAAATTAATATTGTTTAAAAGTAATATTGTATATACCCAACAAATGTCAAATCGATTGACACCTACAGAATGTTGGAAAACTGTACCTTTTTGCTATGTAAGCTTTGGCAATATGGTTCTCTGTAAACTTTCATGCCAATAAAGCATTTGAACTGAACTGAACTGAACTGAGAGAGAGATAGACAGAGAGAGAGACAGAGAGACAGAGAGAGAGAGACAGAGAGAGAGATAGACAGAGAGAGAGACAGAGAGAGAGAGAGACAGAGAGAGAGAGAAAGAGAGAGACAGAGAGAGAGAGACAGAGAGAGAGACAGACAGGGAGAGAGAGAGACAAAGAGAGGGAGAGACAGAGAGGGAGAGACAGAGAGAGAGAGAGACAGAGAGAGAGAGAGAGAGACAAAGAGAGAAAGAGTGACAGAGAGAGTGACAGAGAGAGTGACAGAGAGAGACAAAGAGAGAGACAGAGAGAGAGGGAGAGGCAGAGAGACAGACAGAGAGAGAGAGAGAGAGAGACATAGAAACATAGAAACATAGAAGATAGGAGCAGGAGTAGGCCATTCGGCCCTTCAAGCCTGCTCTGCCATTCAATGAGATCATGGCTGATCCTCCAAATTCAGTACCCTGTCCCTGCCTTCTCCCCATATCCCTTGATCCCTTTAGCCTTAAGAAATATATCCAACTCTTTCTTGAATATATTTAATGAACTGGCCTCCACCGCCCTCTGCGGCAGAGAATTCCACAGGTTCACCACTCTCTGGGTGAAGAAATTCCTCCTCATTTCAGTCCTAAATGGCTTACCCCTTATCCTTAGACTATGACCCCTGGTTCTGGACTCCCCGGCCATCAGAAACATCCTTCCTGCATCTAGTCTGTCCAGGCCTGACAGAATTTTATAGGTTTCGATGAGTTCCCCTCTCAATCTTCTAAACTCCAGTGAGTATAAGCCCAATCGACACAATCTCTCCTCATACGTCATTCCTGCCATCCCAGGTATCAGCCTGGTGAATCTTCGCTGCACTCCTTCCATGGCAAGAACATCCTTCCTCAGATAAGGCGACCAAAACTGCAGACAATACTCAAGGTGCGGTCTCACCAAGGCCCTGTACAACTGTAGCAAGACATCCTTGTTCCTGTACTCGAACCCTCTTGCTACGAAGGCCAACATACCATTTGCCTTCTTAACCGCCTGCTGCACCTGCATGCTTACCTTCAGCGACTGGTGCACAATAACACCCAGGTCTCTTTGCACTTCCCCTTCTCCCAATCTATTGCCATTCAAATAATAATTTGCCTTCCTGTTTTTGCCACCAAAGTGGATAACCTCACATTTATCCACATTATAGTGCATTTGCCATGTTTCTGCCCAATCATCCAACCTGTCCAAATCGTACTGGAGTTTCCCGACATCCTCCTCACAGCTTACCCTCCCACCCAGCTTTGTGTCGTCTGCAAATTTGGAGATATTACATCCAATTCCCTCGTCCAGATCATTAATATATATTGTGAACAGCTGGGGTCCTAGGACCGATCCTTGCGGTACCCCACTAGTCACTGCCTGCCACTCGGAAAATGACCCGTTTATTCCAACTCTTTGCTTTCTGTCCGCCAACCAGTTCTCTATCCAAGTCAGTACCTTGCCCCCAATCCCATGTGCCTTAATTTTGCACGCTAATCTCTTATGTGGGACCTTATCGAAAGCCTTCTGAAAGTCCAAATACACCACATCCACTGGTTCTCCCTTATCTATTTTACCAGTTACATCCTCAAAAAATTCCAGTAGATTAGTCAAGCACGATTTCCCTTTTGTCAATCCATGTTGACTTTGTCCGATCCTGTCACTGCTTTCCAAGTGCTCTGCTATTACATCTTTTATAAGAGCCCATGGAATCCAGGGTGCCTTGGCACATTGGATACAAAACTGGCTTAGTGGCAGAAGGCAGAGGGTGATGGTCGAAGGTTGTTTTTGTGACTGGAAGCCTGTGGCCAGTGGGGTACCACAGGGATCGGTGCTGGGTCCCTTGCTGTTTGTGGTCTACATTAATGACTTGGATATGAATGTAAAAGGTATGATCAGTAAGTTCACGGATGATACAAAAATTGGTAGGGTGGTAAATAGCGAGGAGGGGAGCCTCAGTCTGCAGGACGATATAGATGGGTTGGTCAGATGGGCGGAACAGTGGCAAATGGAATTTAACCTGGAAAAGTGTGAGGTGATGCACTTTGGGGGGACTAACAAGGCAAGGGAATACACAATGAATGGTAAGACCCTAGGCGGAGGGTCAGAGGGATCTGGGTGTGCAAGTACACAGATCCCTGAAGGCGGCGGAACAGGTGGATAAGGTGGTAAAAAAGGCATATGGGATACTTGCCTTCATTAGCCGAGGCATTGAATATAAGAGCAAGGAGGTTATGATGGAGCTGTATAAAACACTGGTTAGGCCACAGCTGGAATACTGTGTGCAGTTCTGGTTGCCACACTACAGGAAGGATGTGATCGCGTTGGAGAGGGTGCAGAGGAGGTTCACCAGGATGTTACCAGGGCTGGAGCGCTTCAGCTATGAAGAGAGACTGGGCAGATTGGGTTTGTTTTCCTTGGAGCAGAGGAGGCTGAGGGGGGACATGATTGAGGTGTACAAAATGATGAGGGGCATAGATAGGATGGATGCTGAGGAGCTTTTTCCCTTAGTAGAGGGGTCATTAACTAGGGGGCATAGATTCAAGGTAAAGGGCGGGAGGTTTAGAGGGGATTTGAGAAAGAACTTTTTCACCCAGAGGGTGGTTGGAGTCTGGAACTCACTGCCTGAAAGGGTTGTGGAGGCAGAAACCCTCACAACATTTAAGAAGCATTTGGATGAGCACTTGAAATGCCATAGCATACAAGGCTATGGACCAAATGCTGGAATATGGGATTAGATTAGACAGGGCTTGATGGCCGGCGCGGACACGATGGGCCAAAGGGCCTCTATCCGTGCTGTATTACTCTATGACTCTATAATAGAGTCTAGCATTTTCCCCACTACCGATGTCAGGCTTACCGGTCTATAATTCCCCGCTTTTTCTCTACCACCTTTTTTGAATAGTGGGGTAACATTAGCTACCCTCCAATCCATGGGTACCGTTCCAGAGTCTATTGAGTTCTGGAAGATGACCAGCAATGCATCTACTATCTCTAGGGCCACTTCCTTAATACCCTGGGATGTAGACCATCAGGCCCTGGGGATTTATCGGCCTTCAGCCCCATCAATTTTCCTAACACCATTTCCCTACAAATACTGATTTCTTTCAGTTCCTCCCTTTCATCAGACCCTATGTTCCCCGACATCTCTAGGAGGTTATTTGTGTCCTCCTTTGTGAAGACAGAACCAAAGTATGTATTTAGTTGGTCTGCCATTTCCTTGTTTCCCATTATAAATTCCCCTGATTCTGACTGTAAAGGACCTACGCTTGACTTCACCAATCTTTTTCTCTTCACATATCTATAAAACCTTTTACAGTCAGTTTTTATGTTCCCTGCAAGCTTACTCTCATATTCTATTTTCCCTTTCTTAATTAATCCCTTTGTCCTCCTTTGTTGACTCCTAAACTGCTCCCAATCCTCAGGATTATTGCTTTTTCTAGCCAATTTATATGTCCTCTCCTTGGATCTTATGCTATCCCTAATTTCCCTTGTTAGCCACGGTTGAGTCACCTTTTTTGTTTTATTTTTATGCCAAACTGGGATGAACAAATTCTGTAGTTCATCCATTCGGTCTTTGAATGTTTGCCATTGCCTATCCACCGTCAACCCTTTGAGTGCCATTCCCCAATCAATCCTACCCAACTCGCTCCTCAGACCATCGTAGTTTCCTTTATTTAAATTGAGGACCCTAGTCTCTGAGTCAACTACTTCATTCTCCATCTTAATGAAGAATTCGATCATATTATGATCGCTCCGACCCAAGGGGCCTCGTACAACAAGATTGCTAATTAATCCTTTCTCGTTACATAATACCCAGTCTAAGATGGCCTGATCTCTGGTTGGTTCCTCGACATATTGGTCCAGGAAACCATCCCATAAACACTCCAGGAATTCCTCCTCCACAGTATTGTTACTAATTTGGTTGGCCCAATCTATATGTAGATTAAAGTCACCCATGATGACATTCCCCGAAGTTATGGATAAAGGGACACTGTATTGGACAAGTTATAAAAAGACAGGGTGCCCAAAATGGCTACTGCAACCTCGTGACCAAAAGGACAGGATTTTAAAAGCAAGGCTCTGCAAGCCTGGAACGAAACTTAAAATGCAGGAATCTGTGAAAAGACTGCAGCCAGACAGCCAAAGTTAACACAGAATATGCATTCATTCGCCTTGAAACAGATCAAGCTAGAATGGGCCTATAATCGAGGCCATCAGGTTTCTGCATATTTAATCGGTAACAGCTCACAGAAGCCATCAAGTCAGGAAAACCCGATTAAGTCTCATACATAACCAACAACCAGGACATCGAAACCGTTAAAAC
Organism: Somniosus microcephalus; assembly: GCF_052327205.1. Taxonomy (NCBI): domain Eukaryota; kingdom Metazoa; phylum Chordata; class Chondrichthyes; order Squaliformes; family Somniosidae; genus Somniosus; species Somniosus microcephalus. The sequence continues at coordinate 58,889,657 of NW_028225181.1, forward strand.
ACAGAGACAGCCATTTCAAGAGTCGTTAAAGTAAATGGCTGTAATCAGTTTAAATGAGGCCGCCAAAAGTTAGACAAAGGACTGACCTGATTTGGCGGGCAGATAAGGATTGAAGAGCGGGTATAATTGTAGGCCCATCGGTGGCAATCGCTCTCTTGACTCTTGCTCCTGCCCGCATCGTGTGGCCTTGGCCTGCTGCCTCTCGTTCTCGTGCCCTGGCCTCGTGGCGGGCTCTCTTCTCGCTCCCCGCGCCGCTCAACACCAAGGACGCCCATTACTACACCAAGGGCCCAAACGCGGGAGGAGAACGAGGCCCGAGTTCGAAACCACACAGGACACACAGGCCACAAACGGACAGACGAGACCAGACGAGACGAGACGAAGAATTACGGTAAACCGATAAGAGCAGAGAAGGGCAGCGGAAGGAGCGTTGGGGAACAAACGCCTAGTTATAAGCTGGCGTTTGGTCAATAAGTTGGCGTTACATGTATGGACAGTAAAACCCCAATTCAAGAATATGCTGGCGTTCGAAGGATGGGTAGCAAAATCAAGACAAACGGCCTAGTTATAAGCTGGCGTTTGTCACATGGACAGTAATAGCCCAGTTGAAGAATAAGCTGGTGTTCGAAGCTTGGGTAGCAAAACCATTAGACGGTAAAAAACGCCAACCGACCCCCAACCGCAGCAATACTGTCAGCGACTAAACTGCCCAAGGAAGAAGAAGACGACAAAATCGCGACTCGACGACGACGTTAGCTGAGGAAAAGGAGGGTGCCTCGCACAAACAACTTCAGCGCTGCGCCCTGTGACCACGTGGCGATGGGATACCCCAAAGGACAGAAAGAGTGGACCTCAAAAACCAACCCACTTAAAGCAACAGGTTTTGAATTGGTGAGCATGAATTCCTGGCCCCTCATAGCTTAATCGAGTTAGGAATAGGGGGTGGGATAAGGAAAATGGGGATTTTTAATGTATTTGTTTCCCTCGATGTGCCGTGTGTTCCTCATTCCCATATAAGTGTAACTGTTTATGCCTGTAACTATACCAGTAATTCTCAGTAGTATTGTGTTTTATTTAGCCTTTTAATAAAATTCTGGTTTTCTTGCACCAAACCACTTGTCTGCTCGATTTTCTGTATCGTCGCCTGTACCTAAGTCCGGTGTCTAGAATCCAGGGGTGTGGGAGTGATTTGAACCATTCAGAGACAGTCAGAGGTGAAGCTAACTGGGCACACGCCACACGCCACCCCCTACAGAAATGGCGACCACGGCAGGACTCCAGCAACAGGGGTGCGATACAGTAGAAAATGGTTCGGATGAGCAAACCATGATGGAGGAAAGGATTTCTGATTATGTGTTCAGTAAGGTGAATATCACGAAGAAGTGGATCACCACTCTGTTAAGGGCTGGGCGTCCTGTAGATGCCGCAGCTAAGTGGACAGAAGGGAAGGAGCACAAGAAATCCTTAGAGAAGGCAGCCTGGCTGATGTGCTTCAAGGAGCAGGTCCAGCTTTTGGACAGGCTCGTTGCAGCACAGGCAGCCGAGATAAAGGAGTCAGCCCTGGAGATCCAGGACAAGGCTCTAGCAGGGGAGAAGTTATTGGTAGCATTGCAGGCCCTGAATCAGGAAAGGGTAAATTTAATGGGAGAACACAAGGCCAGGTTGGAATACCTACAGTGCCAAGTCACCGAAGCCAAGGATAATGAGTTGAGGTTGCGGGAAAAGAACGCCCGCCTAGCGAGTCAAGTTAGAGAGCAGGAGGAGAAAGTAAAAGAGGTAAAGGCAGCTTACAAGCTAGCGAGCGAACAGGGGTTTGAAGATGCAGATCATGGCCCCTGCAAGGAACAGCTAGAAAATCTGAGCCTGGCCCTCAGGAAGGCAAAAGGCATGGTGTGCCTCATGAGCCCGAAGGCAGGCCAGGTGGATTTTATAGGGAACGAGGGGAGAATGGTCCAAATATCATTGGTAGTGCCCAGGGACGACCCGGTTGAGGGACAGGAGGTCTCACAACCACCACCCGTAGCGCCAGGTTTTAGCGAGGTCTGGCAGCAAGGGGGGGGGTGAAGCCAGAGGTGGGAGCGGAGGTGGAACAACCCCCGCCAGAGAGGTCGGAGCCGGGACCGATGTGCCCAGCCCGGCATCGGAGGTTCGGCCCACCCGCCAATAGTGACGACGAGTGACCTCTCCAAAACCAGTTCGTATTACCCTATAGCACCCAGCAGCTTAGGGCTATGGTGAGCCCTATCCCAAAGCTCTCCGAGACGGGAGACCCCTCGATCCACTTCAGGGAGGTAGAGCAGGAAGCCAACGTCAACGACTGCGATGGTGCTGAGCAGGCCAAAATGCTGCTATTCTCCCTGGAGAGTAGGCTCCTCCAATCCCTCTCTGATGAGTGTAAGAGGGGGCAGTGCGGGTATGAGGCACTCAGGGATGAGGTTCTGGAGGCCTTTCTCCCGTGTGGAGAAGACGGTGCAGCTCGCAGGAGAAATCCCGCAGGTTTCGCGGACAGGTTATGGCCGGTTTATGGGAGCATCTGTCCTGGGGCACCTAATTGGGCATTCCTGAACCGGGATCAGCTGGCCCACTGGCTCCATTGCCTGGTGGCGAACAGTTTGCCACAGGTCTGGGCCAAGGCGGAAGTCTGGTTCAACCCCAAGAATCCCCAGACCACCGAACTTACGGTGATCAGGCAGTCGACCCTAGCCTATAAGAACAGTAGGGGAACCGATGCACACCCACCCAAGGGGAAGGTGTATGAGGTAAAACCCGGACCGGGTAGGATGGAGTGGCATCAGGAAGGGAATAACCCTCCTAGCACTAAGACGAATTGTTATGGGTGTGGGAAGGACGGCCACTGGAGGAAGGAGTGCAAAAACCCTTGGAAAGACAGCAAGGGAAATAATTCCACGGCCCCAGCCCAAAAGGCGGAGGCGGGAATCCCTCCCGCCGCGGTCGAGTCATTTTTGGACACCATGAGGTCCTTATTGACTGGCCACGGGAGAGTAGCCGCCACTACCGGTGCTCTGACCCCATCAGCCCCATCCAACCCACAGCCCTGACTAGAGCCAGCGCAACCTGTTTACCTGTGTTCTCTTCGGTACGATGAATGGAAGAGACCCCTCATGGAGATGGAGGTGGAAAAGGTGAAGGGGACCTATCTGTTGGACACGGGGGCATCATGCACCGAGGTCCATTCAGATAACCCCACCACCTCGCCTCTATCTAGCGGGGTCCCATACAGCCTGTCGGGTTTCCCAGGCAAAGGACAGGCCGGCTCGTTTTCCACCCCGCTCGTCATTCGGTTAGGACCACTCCGCTCCAAGTGGACCTGTGTCCTGATGAGATGGGAAGTGGAGGGTGGAAGAGGGGTCCTGGGGGCCAACTTTATTGTAGACCACGGGATCCTAGTAGATTTAAGGAATCATTGCCTATGGGGGGCAAGTACAGGAAAGGACGGCAAGATTGTAGTAATCCCAGGAAAGGAAGGGAAGGGGACCCTGTGCACCATGAAGCCCAAAGAGGGTTATAACCTCGAGCTCATGGTCAGTAACACCTCACAGGGGTTCCAGGCATTTGTGCAGGCCCACCTAGCCACGCATAAACACGACTGCGGGAGGGTCAACGGGTTTGAGGTCAGCGTAGACGGGGACCCCATGGCCCAACCACAGAAACAGTATAACTTCCCCAGGGAAGCGGAGCCGGAGGGAGTCTTCCCCAGGGAAGTGCAGCAGGGAGTCTTGAGAATGATAGCCACCCACGTAAACTCTCCACTGTGGCCGGTTAGAAAGCCGGACAACTCCTGGAGGGCCACGGTGGACTATCGGGTGCTCAACAGCAACATCCCAGCCTGTGCACCCACGGTAGCAGCAGTTGCCGACCTGGTAGGAAGTATCCCAGCATCCGCGACCACTTTCAAGGTGCTGGATATTTCCAACGGGTTTTGGTCCATCCCTTTAAGGAGGGAGGATCAGTACAAGTTTGCCTTTACGTTTAAAGGGCAACAGTACACGTGGAACTGTTTGCCGCAGGGCTTCCATAACAGCCCCAGCATTTTCCACCAGTGCACGGCGAACAGTTTAAAGGGTTTCAGCCAGCCCAGACAGTTGGTGCAGTACGTGGATGACCTGCTCCTGTTCACTGATTCGAGAGAGGAGCATGGCCCACTACTGGCCAAACTGCTGGAGCTGCTCAGGCACAAGGGTTTCAAAGTAAACCCAAAGAAAGCGCAGATCGGCCAGCAGGAGGTGAAATTCCTGGGCCTGACCATACGCGCTGGGGAAAGGGCCATAGATAAGGCTAGGAGGGAGGCAGTACAGGAGTTACCCGTCCCCAACACAGTTACGGGTGTGAGGTCATTTTCAGGGCTAACCGGGTACTGCAGAGACTTCATTGAGGACTATGCAGCCACAGCAGCCCCTCTGCTCCGACTCCTACATAAGGGAGTGGAGTGGGCTTGGGATGAGGGTTGCCAGGCAGCGTTTGTTAAACTCAAGGGAGACTTGCAGACCGCACCAGCTCTAGGGGCCATAGATGGGGGGAAAGAGTTCTTCTTGGAGGTAGCAGCCAGCGGGGATAGTCTCAGTGCTGTGCTGCTCCAAGAGCGGCACGGCAGGCTAAGGCCCGCGGTCTACTCCTCCAGAGTCCTCACGGAGGTGGAGAGGAGCTACTCCAACTGTGAGCGGCACCTCTTGGCCACACATTGGGCTGTGAAAAGATCATTGATCTTCACAGGCACCTCTCCCATCACCCTCCTCACCCATCACACACCCACCCAGATGCTTCTGGATGGGAGGATCAAGGATGGGACGGTGAGCAGTGCCCGCATTGCTCGCTGGACCTTGCTGCTCTCACAGATGGATCTTAGAGTGAAGGGTCACTGTGAGCCAAAGCTCGCAGCCAACCTGGTATATCCTGGAACAGCCCACTGGTGTTCCATAGAAGGGGTTTGGGAAGTGGACATAGGTTTATGGGCCGGGATACACCCCACAGGCCGCGAGATCTATGTAGATGGTTCCAGCACGGTATCTGCTGGCGAGCGTCTCACGGGGTGTGGAGTTTATGACCCAGCGGTGAACGTTGCCCTGGCGATTAAACTCCCCGGTTCCATGAGCGCCCAGCAGGCTGAACTGTCCACGGTAGTGTACGTCGTTACACACCCCGAAATCTTCCCCACCCCATACACGATTTGCTCGGACAGCATGTTCACGTGCAATTCGTGTACGGAGCACCTGGCCACCTGGTCCCGCCGCGGATACACCTCCACCGACGGGTGACCCCTCACAGTGAAACCCCTGCTGGAGAAAATCCTAGCGGCGGTGGGGGAGGAAGGGGAGGTCTTCATTGACAAGGTGAAAGCCCATTCCTCCACAGGACCCCGTAGTCAGGGTAACCAGCAGGCTGACATGCTGGCCAGGGAGGGTGCCCGCACAGGCACTTTCTGGGACCCATATGGATCCAGACCCATGGCAGCAGTCAGGGGTAGGAATGGGACACAAGGGACTGCAGGGGTAGCGTTAGCCCCGGACCTCAAGACGGTCCAAGCCCAAGACCCCATCCTCAAGGCAGTCCTCGGCGCAGCGACTGAGGGAAAAACGGTAGCGGGTCCGTACGGCACAGCAACCCTCTCCGTAAAAGAGGGCATGCTGTTCCGGGGGGAACAGTGGGTTGTGCCCCAGCAACACCGGAGGGAATTCCTTCAACTGGCCCATGAGGGCCCAGGAGCGGGCCACCCCGGGCCTGAGACCACCTGGCAATGGGTGGAACAGGCGGGATGGTGGCCGGGACTCAGGGAAGATGTCCGCGAGCTCTGTGCAGGCTGTCTTGTGTGCGCTGCTAATAACCCCAACCCCCACAAAAGGAAGGTACCTATGGGACACATCAGGAGGGTAGAGGGACCATGGCAGTCAATACAGGTCGACTACATCGGGTCCCTGCCCACCGCCCAGGGAGGCTATAAGTGCTGCCTAGTCCTGGTGGACGTGTTCACCAAATGTGTAGAGGCCTTCCCCTGCAGAACATGGTGTGGAGATGCCGGAGTTGGATGCCACAGCTCTGGGTACTGCCAGGATCCTGGTCCGGGAGGTGTTCTCCTGGTGGGGACTACCACAGTATGTGGAGTCCGACCAAGGGAGTCACTTCACCGGACAGGTGATGCAGAACACCCTTATGCTGCTAGGCATCGAGGGGAAGTGGCACGTGGCCCACAACCCCCAGTCATCAGGGATTGTGGAAAGAATGAATAGGACCCTAAAGGAAAGGTTGAGGAAGGAGACGGTGGACTCGCCCCGTAAATGGGCCGAGGTCCTACCACTGGTCCTGATGGGGATCCGGGCCAGCCAGTTGGAAAGCACGGGGTACTCCCCGCACGAGCTGATGACTGGCAGGGTTATGTGGACCCCCACCCAAGTACTAGACCCGGTGCTCACGGAGGGTCAGCTCAGGGAGGTAAACCGAGACAGGTTCGCCCGAAACCTCTTTGAGCACCTGAAGCAGGTCCATGAGCAGACGGCTGGGAACATGGGAAGGCAGCAACGGAGTAATCGATTGCTGCTCGAACCAAGAAAGCACCACGAGTGGGAGGTAGGAGATCAGGTCATGGTGAGGAACTATGCCCGAGTAGGGAGTTTGGAACCATTGTACATGGGGCCCTACAGCATTGTAGACAAGGCCAGCCCCATGGTAAACGCCGTTGTAATGATATCAGCAAATAGAGATGGTATTTGCCTGTTCGATTATGATGCCTTAATAGCATGTTTGCATGTATTGATTGCTTGTGCCTGACCAGCAGAGGGCATGTGACCGAGAGAAGCAAGGCAGTTAGTTTAGTTTCAGTTTCGTTCTAGATGCATCGCAAGCATCGTGTCTCCTGTAAAAGCTGTATAAAAGAGTTGAACAAGCTTTAGATTAAAAGTCATTCTCTTTCATAAATGTCTCGTCATTGAACCCACAAAGAAATCAATACATGGTGTCAGAAGTGACTGAAAGAGATGAAGAGGAAAAATCTGAAGTTAAATCAGCTCTCCACAAATTAGCAAGCCAAAAGAGAACATCATTGCTTACCATTGGAGAATAGCTAACGAAGTGAAAAAATGGAAGGTTTACACCAACCGGCGACGCTTCAGTTGACAGGTAATGTGGCTGAAAATTGGAGGAGATTCAAACAACGTGTAGAGTTGTATTTAGCGGCAATCGGAGCTGACGAGAAAAGTGATAATAAGAAATTGTCAGTATTCTTACATGTCGTGGGTGGTGAAGCGCTGGAGGTGTATAATAACTTCACATTTGCTGCTAATGGAGACAAAATGAAGCTAGATAAAATAATGGAACAGGTTGAGGCCTACTGCATATCTAAACGTAACGTGACGTTTGAGAGGCACAGATTTTTCACGTGTTCAGAAAACGGGTGAGACTATTGATCAGTATGTGACTGAACTGAGAAACAGAAGCAAATCGTGTGAATTTGGGGGACTAACAGACTCGCTGATAAAAGACAGACTGGTGTGTGGTATTCCAAATAATGGTCTAAGGGAAAGACTGCTAAGAGAGCAAGATCTAGACCTGGGAAAAGCCATAGCACTGTGTAGGGCTACAGAGACTGTGAAGTCGCAGGCAAAGGAGCTGTTCAGTGACAATAGCTGCAACGTGGATGCAGTGAGAAAGAACGGATACAAACCGTTTAACAAAACGAGCGCCAATGTGAAAAAAGAGGCGTGGCCAGCGAACGAAAATGAAAGGGACAATCGAAAGACATGTAGTCGATGCGGTACACAGCATCCACCAAGAAAGTGTCCAGCATATGGTAAAACATGCAATAGTTGCAACAAGAACAACCATTATGCCCGTTGCTGCAAGAACCAAGTGCAACAAAGCAAGGTCCATGCAGTAGATGAAAGTGACATAGAGGAGTTCTATGTAGATGTTGTGACTGAAAACAAAAAAGAAGAAAGAGACTGGATGTTGACACTAAAAGTGAATGACATACACATTCCATTTAAATTGGATACTGGAGCACAAGTTAATGTGATATCAGAGACTGATTTTAAGAAAATTAGACCCAGACCAAAGATACATGGAATCAAAGTGAAAGTGACAGGATACTCAGGTACTGATATACCAGTGCAAGGAAGATGCATTGTCAAAGTAACACACAAGAACAGAGAGCACACGCTAGCATTAATCGTGGTGCCAAAGGATGTGCAAGCCATACTATGTTTAAAAGCCTGTGAGAGACTGAACCTGGTAAAGAGAGTCCTTGTTGTGGAAAGCGAAGGAGAGACAGTCTATGATGAACTGAATGTTGCGTACACACCGGGTAAGCTGATGTATACAGCAGACACGTTGTCCAGAGCTGTTGACCCAGGAGAGCCCGCAAACACAGTGAAAAGACTGATGTACAAGGCAAAAGACAGTGGAACTGACTTCTACCAGAGCATGCTTGTATACCGCACAACACCGCTCGAGTGTGATATGTCACCAGCCCAACTCCTGATGGGACGTCGGCTAAGGTCAAACCTACCCATCCCGGAGAACCTCCTGAAAACAAAAGAGGGGGAGAAAGTGAGGAAGTTCAAAGAACAACAGAAAGAAAAGCAAAAGTACTACTATGACAGAGGAACACAAAACCTACCTGAACTCCACACTGGTGACCAAGTAAGGTTGAAAGACAAAACAAACACATGGACTCAGAAGGGAACTGTCCTGAGTGAAGTTCAACCAAGATCATACACCATTCAGACAGATGAGGGTGCTGTTCTGAGAAGAAATCGTCGAGATCTTCTCATGGGACCAGCCACAGCAGGTCAAGAGACTGATACTGTTGAACAACCTGATCACACAGCTGAGAACACATCATCTGAGGCAACAACTCAGATTCAAGGACAATCAATCAGAAAATCCTCAAGACACGTGAAGCCTCCTGAGAGACTCATTGAGCAAATTTAAGGACTATTGTTATAGAAGGAAGTAATGTTATCTTATTCTTTCTTCAAGTTCTAGTGTATTGACATATTTCATGTGAACACACAAAGCAAGGTTAAAAAACCTTGATCATGATAATGATAATGTAAGTTCATTAAGTGTTACAGTTAAAATGCAGATTAATACAAAGAAAACATGTTGTTAGTTAAAAATAAAATACTTTTGTTTTAAGAAAAGGAGATGTAATGATATCAGCAAATAGAGATGGTATTTGCCTGTTCGATTATGATGCCTTAATAGCATGTTTGCATGTATTGATTGCTTGTGCCTGACCAGCAGAGGGCATGTGACCGAGAGAAGCAAGGCAGTTAGTTTAGTTTCAGTTTCATTCTAGATGCATCGCAAGCATCGTGTCTCCTGTAAAAGCTGTATAAAAGAGTTGAACAAGCTTTAGATTAAAAGTCATTCTCTTTCATAAATGTCTCGTCATTGAACCCACAAAGAAATCAATACAGCCGTTAAGATGCCTCGGTGCACCAAATGGTTCCATATCAACCAGTGCAAACTGTTTAAACCTGAGAGGAGAAAGCAGTCGGTTGGGGTAAGGTCTGAGGACAGAAATCCTCAGCCTGCAGCAGGAGCAAGTTCACAGGCTGCTCAGGCAGGTGCTGTGGCTTGTTTAAGGGGTGGGGCCATCCCGCCCACCGCCTGGGACACTCCCCCGCTCTTCCAGGATCCAGATGAGGAGGGACCCGAGGGTGAAGACCCCGCCCCTGACCCAGGTTTAGAGGAGGAGGGACCTGAGGTCGAAGACCCCGCCCCAGACCCAGGTTTAGAGGAGGAGGGACCTGAGGTCGAAGACCCCGCCCTGGACCCAGGTTTAGAGGAGGAGGGACCCGAGGGTGAAGACCCCGCCCCTGACCCAGATTTGGGACCTGGGGCAGAGACTCACAGCTGGCAGCAACAGGCTGCGAAGAGTTACCTGCCCTTAGCCCAGGTTCAGGAGAGGTGAAGCCTGAGGGTGGGGAATCCCCAGCCAGCGGCAGTGGTAAGTCCACAGGCCGCGCCGGAGGGGGCAGCGGTTCGGGCTAAAGGCCCACCAGACAAGAAAACCCCACCCGCCAAAGTCCTTAGAAGGTCCCCACGGATGCCTCAGCCGAGAAAGCCATGGTCACCAGCTCCCCAGTTAACAAGGGCCGCCTCTCGAGTGAGGGATCGGTCGGAAGGCAGAGGTCCCCAGCCAGCAGCCACGGGCGGCAAGGGACCAACAGTGCAGGGCAGTGCAGCCACACCGGAGGGAGTGGTGTGCCGCAGTCCAAACAGGAATTAGCCTGGCCGCCCGGAGACGGGCGGCAGATGTATATAGTTTAGCGTAAGTTTATATTGTTACGTATGGGTGTTTAAGTTTAAATACGGTGATGGGTAGTTTTTATACAGTAGTAGTTTGTTAAGAGTGTTTGTATTGAGTCGAGGTCGCGAGACTCGACTATGCTTCACCCAAGCCAGAGAATCTCCTCGGGATGTGGCTGTATGCTCTTGTGTCTCTTTGCAGGAAAGGATTTGAGAGTGAAGGGGACGTACTCCTACTCGCCCTGCTAGGGATGAGCATCGGAAAGCGAGGTGACGTGGAGGACTCTCACATCTACGGGTGCTCGGGAGAGGGGGCTCCAGTGGTGACTGCCGGGAGCAGTGAACAAGGCGTGGAGGAGCCTGCCGTCTACGCCCACGAGGGAAGATGGCCCGGGTGGTTGGGATCCAACTCCACCCGGTACTCCAGCGAGACCCGGTTCACCTATGGGGAGGCCACCCTCCCCTGCCCCAGCGTACAGGTTGTGGCCTCACGGGTCGGGGTCACTGAGGGGAAACGCGTGGGCCTGACTTGCACAGGACAGATTCCCCTGGGAAGATGGTGGTGGCTCAGGAAGCTGAGCATGGACATGGGGGCTCGCACAGCTGACTGGGAACGGATGGGGAACGACACCCACCGAACGGTCACCGGGACCCAAGAAGGGACTAGTGCATGTTGGGGCAAGTGGTGGGAGTCGGGACAGGGAATCGATGTCTGTATGTGGGGGTCAAAAAGGGCCTGCCCCACAGGCATCTCCATCATCTTCTCTGCATCATGACAGGATAAGGGGAAGGGGGTGGAATGGGATTCCCACCTACACACGTGCATAGTCCCACGGTACCCAGCCCCAGTTAAAGCCACTGAGCTGGTGGCATGCGCCCGGAAGCCCTTGCCCATGACTCAGGCAGTAAGGGCACACCAAGAGGGGTGCCCCACCACCACCAAGGGACCAGGGAATGGGCTGGTACTAGTGCCTACCGATCAGGTGCTGTACCAGGGGGTACACTACGCGGTAGCCTCCGTGATCTTAAATCTCACCGCGGTACACTTACCAGAGTGGTGTCCCAAAGAAACAGAGCAGCTATACCAGGCCCTGTTAAAGGACATGTTCAAGAAGTTTTATGAGTTCGATTTCGCCAATGTCGACAAAACTGAACTGTACACAACACACCGCGAGTATTTCGGTAGTGCAGGGAGACAAAGAAGGGGTGTATGGAATGATGTTTTTACTGCGTTTAACACAGGGTCCTCTGTCATCAACAGTCTGGATGACATAGAGCTGCAGACCCAGATAAACGGTTTAAAAATGCAGTTAAGGAAGATATTAATGGATGAGAATAAGGTAGTGGGCTCGGAGTTGCATGAGGACCAGGCAATAACGGTCCATTTAAAGGAGATTATAGCCGAGCTGGAGAAGCACGCAAAGACTGTAAATGCCCTCACAAGGCAGGACAGAAATGCTTCTGACCAGGCTGCGCAGAACGAGGTGTGTGTGCTGTACGGGGCGTGGTTACTGGGCAGTGGCCGCAGTAACCTGGAGGATTTAAAACAGGGTTTAGTCCCCTCCTGGATCAGCAACAAGCACCTTGCAGCCCTCCATCCGTTTGAGAATGCATTAAGCCCGTGCCAACTCCGGCTAGCTTCCAAAGCCTACCCAGTCCCAGTGGATTGTGGGCGGTCTAACCACACCATCATGGGAATAGTAGTAAGGATGCCGGTGATGGGTAGGACAACCTGACCCATGCTGGTATACAGGGTAGAGAACATTGGAGTCATTCAAGGGGGTGCACACATTCGTTTCACAGCGGTCCCGCCTTACGTCATAAAGTGGGAGCACGCTATGACAGGTAGCCAAATCCAGTGGGAGGATAGAAGATTGGGAAGTCTTTAAAAGACAGCAAAAAATAACTAAAAGATTGATTAAGAAAGGGAAGATAGATTATGAAAGTAAATTAGCTAAAAATATAAAAACAGATAGCAAGAGTTTCTATAGTTATATAAAAAGAAAAAGGGTGGCTAAAGTAAATGTTGGTCCCTTAGAGGATGAGACCGGGAAATTAATGGTGGGAAACATGGAGATGGCAAAAACGCTGAACAAATATTTTGTATCAGTCTTTACAGTAGAGGAAACTAGGAATATCCCAACACTGGGCAAACAGGGGGCTCTGGGGGGGGAGGAGCTAAATACGATTAAAATCACTAAGGAAGTGGTACTCGGTAAAATAATGGGACTCAAGGCGGATAAATCACCCGGACCTGATGGCTTACATCCTAGGGTCTTGAGGGAAGTGGCGATAGGGATTGTGGATACATTGGTGATAATTTTCCAAAACTCCCTGGGCTCAGCAAAGGTCCCGGCAGATTGGAAAACTGCTAATGTAACACCCTTATTTAAAAAGGGTAAGAGACAGAAGGCTGGAAACTATAGACCAGTTAACCTAACATCTGTGGTTGGTAAAATTTTAGAGTCAATTATTAAGGAGACAGTAACGGGACATTTGGATAAACATAATTTAATAGGACAAACTCAGCATGGTTTTATGAAGGGGAAGTCATGTTTGACAAATTTGCTTCAGTTCTTTGAGGACATAACATACAGGGTGGATAAAGGGGAACCAGTGGACGTAGTGTATTTAGACTTCCAAAAGGCATTTGACAAGGTGCCACACAAAAGATTATTGCTCAAGATAAAAAATCACGGGATTGGGGGTAATATTCTGGCATGGATAGAGGATAGGCTATCTAACAGAAGGCAGAGAGTTGGGATAAATCGTTCATTCTCAGACTGGCAATCAGTAACTAGTGGTGTTCCGCAGGGGTCAGTGCTGGGTCCCCAACTCTTTACAATCTATATTAACGATTTGGAGGAGGGGACCGAGTGTAACATATCAAAGTTTGCAGATGATACAAAGATGGGAGGGAAAGTAGTGAGTGAGGAGGCCATAAAAAACCTGCAAGTGGACATAGACAGGCTAAGTAAGTGGGCAGAGATTTGGCAGATGGAATATAATACTGGAAAGTGTGAGGTTATGCACTTTGGCAGGGAAAATCATAGAGCAAGTTATTATCTTAATGGCAAGAAACTGGAAAGTACTGTAGCACAAAGGGATCTGGGGGTCCTGGTGCACGAAACACAAAAGGTTAGTATGCAGGTGCAGCAAGTGATCAAGAAGGCCAATGGAATGTTGGCTTTCATTGCTAGGGTGATGGAATATAAAAACAGGGAGGTATTGCTGCAGTTGTACAAGGTATTGGTGAGACCACACCTCGAATACTGCCTACAGTTTTGGTGTCCATACTTAAGATAAGACATACTTGCTCTCGAGGCAGTACAAAGAAGGTTCACTCGGTTAATCCCGGGGATGAGGGGGTGGTCATATGAGGAGAGGTTGAGTAGATTGGGACTCTACTCATTGGAGTTCAGAAGAATGAGAGGCGATCTTATTGAAACATATAAGATTGTGAAGGGGATTTCGACTGGATGCGGTGAGGATGTTCCCAATGATGGGTGAAACTAGAACTAGGGGGCATAATCTTAGAATAAGGGGCTGCTCTTTCAAAACTGAGATGAGGAGAATCTTCTTCACTCAGAGGGTGGTAGGTCTGTGGAATTTGCTGCCCCAGAAAGCTGTGGAAGCTACATCATTAAATAAATTTAAAACAGAAATAGATAGTTTCCTAGAAGTAAAGGGAATTAAGGGTTACGGGGAGCGGACAGGAAATTGGACATGAGTCTAGGTTCGGAATGGTCATGGCCCTGTGGGTAGTGGAGTGGGCCCAGGGGCCGTGTAGCCTGGTTCTGCTCCTACTGTGTTCTAATTCTGTGTTAGATTTCAGGAGATGGTTTTATTCCTGTTCCTGGCTGGGGTGGAGATCGCCTTTACAGAAGGTAAGTACTGTAGAAAATATAGGGACAGAGTGATCTCCTGGACGAGTTTCGATCGCCTAGATGGGTCGGAGAGGAATTTCCCAGATTTTTTTCTCCCAAATTGACCATTGGGTCTTTATCTGGTTTTTCGCCTCTCCCGGGAGATCGCATGGGTTTGGGTGGATGCAGAGTGATAGAAGATTTGAGGTTAGGTTCAGATCAGCCATGATCTTATTGAATGGTGGAGCAGGCTCGAGGGGCCGATTGGCCTACTCCTGCTCCTATTTCTTATGTTCTTATGTTCTTATAACTGGCTCGGGGGCTGAATGGCCCCCTCCTGTTCATGTGTAACAGGCTCAAGGGGCTGAATGGCCTCCTCCTGTTCATGTGTAACAGGCTCAAGGGGCTGAATGGCCTCCTGCTTTTCCTGTGTAACTGGCTCGAGGGGCTGAATGGCCTCCTCCTGTTCCTTTGTAACAGGCTCGAGGGGCTGAATGGTCTTCTCCTGTTCATGTGTAACTGGCTAGAGGGGCTGAATGGTCTCCTCCTGTTCATGTGTAACTGGCTCGAGGGGCTAACTGGGCACCTTCTGTTCCTGTGTAACAGATTCGAGGGGCTGAATGGTCTCCTCCTGTTCATGTGTAACTGGCTCGAGGGGCTAACTGGGCACCTTCTGTTCCTGTGTAACAGACTCGAGGGGCTGAATGGCATCCTCCTGTTTCTGTGTAACAGACTCGAGGGGCTGAATGGGCCTCCTCCTGTGCCTGTGTTACAGGCTTGAGGGACTGAATGGCCTCCTCCTGTTCCTAATGTAACAGGCTCAAGGGGCTGAATGGCCTCCAGCTGTTCCTAATGTAACAGACTCGAGGGGCTGAATGGCCTTCTGCTGTACCTGTGTAGGAGACTCGATGGGCTGAATGGCCTCCTCCTGTTGCTGTGTAACAGGCTCGAGGAGCTGAATGGTCTCCTCCTGTCCCTGTGTAACAGGCTCGAGGGGCTGAATGGCCTCCTTTTGTTCCTGTGCAACAGGATTGAGGGGCTGAATGGCCTCCTCCTGCTCCTGTGTAACAGGCTTGAGGGGCTGAATGGCCTCCTCCTGCTCCTGTGTAACAGGCTGGAGGGTTGAACGGCCTCCTCCTTTTCCTGTGTAACAGCCTCGAGGGATGAATGGCCTCCTCCTTTTCATGTGTAACAGGCTCGAGGGGCTGAAAGGTCACCTCCTGTTCCTGTGTAACAGGCTCGAGGGGCTGAATGGGGCTCTCCCTGTTCCTGTGTAACAGGCTCGAGGGGCTGAATGGCCCCCTCCTGTTCCTGTGTAACAGGCTCGGGGGCTGAATATCCTCCTCCTGTTCCTGTGTAACTGGCTCGAGGGGCTGAATGGCCTCCTCCTGTTCATGTGCAACAGGTTCGAGGGGCTGAATGGCCTCCTTCTGTTCCTGTGCAACAGGATCGAGGGGCTGAATGGCCTCCTCCTGCTCCTGTGTAACAGGCTCGAGGGGCTGAATGGCCTCCTCCTGTTCCTGTGTAACAGGCTTGAGGAGCTGAATGACCGTATCCAGTTACTGTGTAAAAGGCTCGAGGGGCTGAATGGCCTCCTCCTGTTCCTGTGTAACAGGCTTGAGGGGCTGAATGGGCCTCCTCCTGTTCCTGTGTAACAGGCTCGAGGGGCTGAATGCACCTCCTCCTGTTCCTGTGTAACAGGCTCGAGGGGATGAATGGCCTCCTCCTGTTCCTGTGTAACAGGCTTGAGGGGCTGAATGGCCTCCTCCTGTTCCTGTGTAACAGGCTCGAGAGGCTGAATGCACCTCCTCCTGTTCCTGTGTAACAGGCTCGAGGGGCTGAATTGCCTCATCCAGTTACTGTGTAACAGGCTCGAGGGGTTGAATGGCCTCCTCCTGTTCCTGTGTAACAGGCTTGAGTGGCTGAATGGGCCTCCTCCTGTTCCTGTGTAACAGGCTTGAGGGGCTGAATGGCCTCCTCCTGTTCCTGTGTAACAGGCTTGAGGGGCTGAATGGCCTCCTCCTGCTCCTGTGTAACAAGAAACTGAGTGGCAAGAAACTGGAATGTACTGAAGTACAAAGGGATCTGGGGGTCCTGGTGCACGAAACTCAAAAGGTTAGTATGCAGGTGCAGCAAATGATTAAGAAGGCCAATGGAATGTTGGCTTTCATTGCTAGGGGGATAGAATATAAAAATAGGGAGGTATTGCTTCAGTTGTACAAGGTATTGGTGAGACCGCACCTGGAATACTGCGTACAGTTTTGGTGTCCATACTTAAGGAAAGACATACTTGCTCTCGAGTCAGTACAAAGAAGGTTCACTCGGTTAATCCCGGGGATGAGGGGATGGACATATGAGGAGAGGTTGAGTAGATTGGGACTCTACTCATTGGAGTTCAGAAGAATGAGAGGCGATCTTATTGAAACATATAAGATTGTGAAGGGGTTGGATCGGGTGGATGCGGGGAGGATGTTCCCGGTGATGGGTGAAACTAGAACTAGGGGGCATAGTCTTAGAATAAGGGGCTGCTCTTTCAAAACTGAGATGAGGAGGAACTACTTCACTCAGAGGGTGGTAGGTCCATGGAATATGCTGCCCCAAAAAGCTGTAGAAGCTACATCATTACATAAATTTAAAACAGAAATAGACAGTTTCCTAGAAGTAAAGGGAATTAAGGGTTATGGGGAGCGGGCAGGAATTTAGACATGAGTCTAGGTTCGGATCGGTCATGGCCCTGTGGGTAGCGGAGCGGGCCCAGGGGCCGTGTAGCCTGATCCTGCTCCTATTTCTGAGAGGGGTGTGGATAGCACATTTAGTGAGTTGGTCACACCGCAGGTTAAGGCCAGCGTAGACAGTACATGGGTGACCAAAAGGCAGAGCAAGGGCAGGAAGGTAGTGCAGAAATCCCCTGGGGTTGTCTCCCTTAGCAACAGGTTCACCGTCTTAGGTACTGTTGTCGGGGGGGGTGACGCATCGGGGGAAGGCACCAGCAGCCAGGCTCATGGCACCATGACTGGCTCTGTTGCAAAGAAGGGAGGGAAAAAGAGTGGCAGGGCTATAGTAATAGGGGATTCGATTGTAAGGGGAATAGATAGGGGTTTCTGTGGTCGCGACCGAGACTCCAGGATGGTATGTTGCCTCCCTGGTGCAAGGGTCAAGGATGTCTCGGCGCGGGTACAGAACATTCTGGAGGGGGAGGGGGAACAGCCAGTTGTCGTGATACATGTTGGTACCAACGACGTAGCTAAAAAAAGGGAAGAGGTCCTACAAGTAGAATTTAGGGAGTTAGGAGCCAAGCTAAAAAGTAGGACCTCGAAGGTAGTAATCTCTGGATTACTACCAGTGCCACGTGCTAGTAAGAGTACAGAGAACAGGATAGTTAGGCTAAATACGTGGCTTGAGCAGTGGTGTAAGAGGGAGGGTTTTAAATTTTTGAGGCATTGGAACCAGTTTTGTGGTAGGTGTGACCTATACAAAAGGGACGGTCTACACCTGTGCAGAGATGGAACTGATGTTCTCGGGGTAATTTTTGATAAAGCAGTTCGGGAGCATTTAAACTAGTATGGCAGGGGGCTAGAAACCTATGTAGTGAAATAGAGGAAAGTGAAAGGCAGACAGAAATAAATGGTAAAAGGGTGAGGAACAAAAAACAAAGGGCCAAACTAATTCATAAAAAATGTGAGCATAAAAAAAGCCTGAGGGTTTTATACCTTAATGCGAGAAGCATCAGGAACAAGGTAGATGAATTAGCTGTGGAAATAGAGGTTAATAATTATGATCTAATTGGGATTACGGAAACATGGTTGCAGGGTGAGCAGGGCTGGGAGCTTAACATACAGGGGTATTCAGTATTTAGGAAGGATCGACAAAAAAGAAAGGGAGGAGGGGTAGCATTGCTAGTAAAAGAGGGGATAAATGCAATTGAAAGGAAGGATATTAACTCAGTTAATACAGAATCTATATGGGTGGAGCTAAGAAATAGCGAGGGGCGAAAAACATTAATAGGAGTGGTATATAGGCCTCCAAATAGTAAAATAGAGGTTAGGGAGGGCATCACGAGGGAAATTAGAGAAGCGTGCAATAAGAGCACAGCTGTCATCATAGGTGACTTTAACTTACATATAGATTGGACTAGCCTAATCAGTAAAAATAATGAGGAGGAGGAATTCCTTGAGTGTTTAAGGGATGGTTATCTGGATCAATATGTCGAGGAACCAACTCGGGAACAGGCTATATTGGACTGGGTACTGTGCAATGAGAAGGGACTAATCAGTAATCTTGTTGTACGGGGACCCTTGGGTCAGAGCGATCATAACATGATCGATTTCTCACTCGAAATGGAGAGCGAAGAAATTGACTCAGAGACTAAGGTCCTGAATTTAAACAAGGGGAATTATGATGCCATGAGACGGGAACTGAGTAGGTCTGATTGGACAACGTTCCTGAGAGGACTGGAGGTAGATAAACAATGGCAAACATTTAAAGATAGAATGACAAAATTGCAAAAATTGTTTATACCAATCTGGCATAAAAGGAAATCTAAAAAGGTGACTCAACCGTGGATAACAGGGGAAATTAGAGACAGCATAAAATCCAAAGATAGGGCGTATAAAATAGCCAAAAAAAGCGCCAGAGCGGAAGATTGGGAACAGTTTAAGATAGAGCAAAGGAGGGCAAAGGGCATGATCAAGAGGGGCAAAATAGCTTACGAAAACAAGCTGGCGGAAAATATAAAAACTAACTCCAAAAGCTTTTATAAATATATCAAAAGGAAAAGACTGGTGAAAACCAAAGTTGGTCCATTGCAGTCAGATACGGGGGAATATATAATGGGAAATAAGGAAATGGCAGATCAACTAAATGCATACTTTGGGTCAGTCTTTACGAAGGAAGACACAAAAAACCTCCCTGGGATATCGGGAAAAATAGGGACATTGGCAAAGGAGGAACTGACGCAAATCAATATCTCTAAGGATATGGTGTTAAGGAAGCTAAAGGGATTGAAGGTGGACAAATCCCCAGGGCCTGATAACATGCATCCTAGGGTACTGAAGGAGGTGGCCCTAGAGATAGCGGATGCACTAAGGATGATTTTTCAGAATTCATTAGACTCGGGAACAGTGCCGATGGATTGGAGGGTAGCTAACGTTACCCCACTATTCAAAAAGGGGGGTAGGGAAAAAGCAGGTAATTACAGACCTGTAAGCCTTACATCAGTTGTGGGCAAAATGCTGGAGTCCATCATTAAGGATGAAATAGCGGAGCACTTAGCAAATGGGGACAGGATAGGACAGAGTCAACATGGATTTACAAAGGGTAAATCGTGCTTGACTAATCTATTGGAATTTTTTGAGGGAGTAACTGGTAGAATAGATGGGGGAGAGCCAGTAGATGTGGTGTACCTGGACTTCCAAAAGGCCTTCGATAAGGTCCCACATAAAAGATTAGCATGGAAAATTGAGGCTCATGGGATAAAGGGGAAAGTTTTGGCGTGGATAGGGAACTGGCTGTCAGATAGAAAACAGAGAGTTGGAATAAACGGCTCATTTTCTGAATGGCAGGCAGTAACAAGTGGGGTACCACAGGGATCTGTCCTGGGCCCCCAGCTGTTCACAATTTACATTAATGACCTGGATCAGGGAGTCGGATGCAGCATTTCCAAATTTGCAGACGACACTAAACTAGGAGGTGGGGTGGGCTCAGAGGAAGAGACCAGGAAGCTCCAGAGCGATTTGGACAGACTGGGCGATTGGGCGGATAAATGGCAGATGCACTATAATGTGGACAAGTGCGAAGTTATCCACCTTGGGTGCAGGAACGGGAGGGCAAATTATTATTTAAATGGCAATAGATTGGGAGAGGGGGAAGTACAGAGAGACCTGGGTGTTCTTGTACACCAGTCACTGAAGGCGAGCATGCAGGTGCAACAGGCGGTCAAGAAGGCAAACGGTATGCTGGCCTTCATAGCAAAAGGGTTAGAATACAGGAACAGGGATACCTTGCTGCAGCTGTACAGGGCACTGGTGAGACCACACCTCGAGTACTGTGTACAGTTTTGGTCGCCTCATCTGAGGAAGGATGTTCTTGCCATGGAGGGGGTGCAGCGGCGATTCACCAGGCTGATACCAGGAATGGCGGGAATGACCTATGAGGAGAGACTATGTAGTTTAGGGATGTACACACTGGAGTTTAGAAGATTGAGAGGGGACCTCATAGAAGTGTATAAAATTCTGACAGGTCTAGACAGACTGGATGCAGAAGGAATGTTTCCCTTGGCGGGTGAGAACAGAACTAGAGGACATAATTTAAGGATAAGGGCTAAACCATTTAGGACAGAGATGAGGGGGAATTTCTTCACTCAGAGAGTGGTGAACCTGTGGAACTCATTGCCACAGAGGGCAGTGTACGCCAGCTCATTAAATATATTTAAGAGGGAATTAGATATATTTCTACGGGCAAAAGGGGTTAAGGGTTACGGAGAGAAGGCGGGGACGGGATACTGAATTAAAGGATCAGCCATGATCTCATTAAATGGCGGAGCAGGCACGAAGGGCCGAATGGCCTACTCCTGCTCCTATCTTCTATGTATCTATGTATTTCGTGTGTCTAATTCTGTTAGATTCAGGAGATGGTTCTGTGATAGTGGATTGGCGGTTAGGATCAGATCAGCCATGATCTTATTGAATGGCGGAGCAGGCTCGAGGGGCCGATTGCCTACTCCTGCTCCTATTTCTTATGTTCTTATGTTCTTATGTAACAGGCTTGAGGGGCTGAATGGCCTCCTTCTGTTCCTGTGTAACACTCTCAAGGGGCTGAATGGCCTCCTCCTGTTCCTGTGTAACAGGCTCAAGGGGCTGAATGACCTTCTCCTGTTCCTGTGTAACAGACTCGATGGGCTGAATGGCCTCATCCTGTTGCTGTAAACAGGCTTGAGGGGCTGAGTGGGCCTCCTCCTGTTCCTGTGTAACATTCTCGAGGGGCTGAATGGCCTCCTCCTGTTCCTGTGTAACAGGCTCGAGGGGCTGAATGGCATTCTCCTGTTTGTGTGTAACAGGCTCGAAGGGCTGAATGGCCTCCTCCTGTTCATGTGTAGCAGGCTGGAGGGGCTGAATGGCCTCCTCCTGTTCCTGTGTAACAGGCTCCAGGGGCTGAATGGCCTCCTCCTGTTCCTGTGTAACAGGCTCGAGGGGCTGAATGGCCTTCTCCTGTTCCTGTGCAACAGGCTCGAAGGGCTGAATGGGCCTCCTCCTGTTCCTGTGTAACAGACTCGAGGGGCTGAATGGCCTCCTCCTGTTCCTGTGTAACAGGCTCGAGGGGCTGAATGGGCCTCCTCCTGTTCCTGTGTAACAGGCTCGAGGGGCTGAATGGCCTCCTCCTGTTCCTGTGTAACAAGCTCGAGGGGCTGAATGGCCTCCTCCTGTTCCTGTGTAACACTCTCGAGGGGCTGAATGGCCTCCTCCTGTTCCTGTGTAACAGGCTCGAGGGGCTGAATGGCCTCCTCCTGTTCCTGTGTAACAGGCTCGATGGTCTGAAAGGCCTCCTCCTGTTCCTGTGTAACACTCTCGAGGGGCTGAATGGCCTCCTCCTGTTCCTGTGTAACAGGCTCGAGGGGCTGAATGGCCTCCTCCTGTTCCTGTGTAACAGGCTCGATGGTCTGAATGGCCTCCTCCTGTTCCTGTATAACTGGTTCGAGGGGCTGAATGGCCTCCTCATGTTCCTGTGTATCAGGCTCGAGGGGCTGAATGGCCTCCTCCTGTTCCTGTGTAACAGGCTCGAGGGGCTGAATGGGCTCCTCCTGTTCCTATGTAATAAGTTCGAGGTGTTGAATGGCCTCCTCCTGTTCCTGAGTAACTGGCTCAATGGGCTGAATGGCCTCCTCCTGTTCCTGTGTAATAGGCTCGAGGGGCTGAATGGCTTCCTCCTTTACCTGCGTAACAGGCTCGATGGGCTGAATGGCCTCCTCCTGTTCCTGTGTAACAAGCTCGAGGGGCTGAATGGCCTTCTCCTGTTCCTGTGTAACAGGCTTGAGGGGCTGAATGGCCGACTTCTGTTCCTGTGTAACAGGCTCGAGGGGCTGAATGGACCTCCTCCTGTTCCTGTGTAACAGGCTCGAGGGGCTGAATGGCCTCCTCCTGTTCCTGTGTAACAAGCTCGAGGGGCTGAATGGCCTCCTCCTGTTTCTGTGTAACACTCTCGAGGGGCTGAATGGCCTCCTCCTGTTCCTGTGTAACAGGCTCGAGGGGCTGAATGGCCTCCTCCTGTTCCTGTGTAACAGGCTCGATGGTCTGAATGGCCTCCTCCTGTTCCTGTGTAACACTCTCGAGGGGCTGAATGGCCTCCTCCTGTTCCTGTGTATCAGGCTCGAGGGGCTGAATGGCCTCCTCCTGTTCCTGTGTAACAGGCTCGAGGGGCTGAATGGGCTCCTCCTGTTCCTATGTAATAAGTTCGAGGTGCTGAATGGCCTCCTCCTGTTCCTGAGTAACAGGCTCAATGGGCTGAATGGCCTCCTCCTGTTCCTGTGTAACAGGCTCGAGGGGCTGAATGGGCCTCCTCCTGCTCCTGTGTAACAGGCTCAATGGGCTGAATGGCCTCATCCTGTTGCTGTAAACAGGCTCAAGGGGCTGAATGGCCTCCTCCTGTTCCTGTGTAACAGGCTCGAGGGGCTGAATGGGCCTCCTCCTGTTCCTGTGTAAGAGACTCGATGGGCTGAATGGCCTCCTCCTGTTCCTGTGTAACAGGCTCGAGGGGCTGACTGGGCTCCTCCTGTTCCTATGTAATAAGTTCGAGGTGATGAATGGCCTTCTCCTGTTCCTGTGTAACAGGCTCGATGGGCTGAATGGCTTCCTCCTGTTCAGGTGTAACGCATTCGAGGGGCTGAATGGCCTCCTCCTGTTCATGTGCAACAGGCTCGAGGGGCTGACTGGGCTCCTCCTGTTCCTATGTAATAAGTTCGAGGTGATGAATGGCCTTCTCCTGTTCCTGTGTAACAGGCTCGATGGGCTGAATGGCTTCCTCCTGTTCAGGTGTAACGCATTCGAGGGGCTGAATTGCCTCCTCCTGTTCCTGTGTAACAGGCTCGAGGGGCTGAATGGCTTCCTCCTGTACCTGCGTAACAGGCTCGATGGGCTGAATGGCCTCCTCCTGTTCCTGTGTAACAAGCTCGAGGGGCTGAATGGCCTCCTCCTGTTCCTGTGTAACAAGCTCGAGGGGCTGAATGGCCTCCTCCTGTTCCTGTGTAACAAGCTCGATGGGCTGAATGGCCTCCTCCTGTTCCTGTGTAACAAGCTCGAGGGGCTGAATGGCCTTCTCCTGTTCCTGTGTAACAGGCTTGAGGGGCTGAATGGCCTCCTTCTGTTCCTGTGTAATAAGCTCGAGGGGCTGAATGGGCCTCCTCCTGTTCCTGTGTTACAGGCTCGAGGGGCTGAAAGGGCCTCCTCCTGTCCCTGTGTAACAGGCTGGAGGGTTGAACGGCCTCCTCCTTTTCCTGTGTAACAGCCTCGAGGGATGAATGGCCTCCTCCTTTTCATGTGTAACAGGCTCGAGGGGCTGAAAGGTCACCTCCTGTTCCTGTGTAACAGGCTCGAGGGGCTGAATGGGGCTCTCCCTGTTCCTGTGTAACAGGCTCGAGGGGCTGAATGGCCCCCTCCTGTTCCTGTGTAACAGGCTCGGGGGCTGAATATCCTCCTCCTGTTCCTGTGTAACTGGCTCGAGGGGCTGAATGGCCTCCTCCTGTTCATGTGCAACAGGTTCGAGGGGCTGAATGGCCTCCTTCTGTTCCTGTGCAACAGGATCGAGGGGCTGAATGGCCTCCTCCTGCTCCTGTGTAACAGGCTCGAGGGGCTGAATGGCCTCCTCCTGTTCCTGTGTAACAGGCTTGAGGAGCTGAATGACTGTATCCAGTTACTGTGTAAAAGGCTCGAGGGGCTGAATGGCCTCCTCCTGTTCCTGTGTAACAGGCTTGAGGGGCTGAATGCACCTCCTCCTGTTCCTGTGTAACAGGCTCGAGGGGATGAATGGCCTCCTCCTGTTCCTGTGTAACAGGCTTGAGGGGCTGAATGGCCTCCTCCTGTTCCTGTGTAACAGGCTCGAGAGGCTGAATGCACCTCCTCCTGTTCCTGTGTAACAGGCTCGAGGGGCTGAATTGCCTCATCCAGTTACTGTGTAACAGGCTCGAGGGGTTGAATGGCCTCCTCCTGTTCCTGTGTAACAGGCTTGAGTGGCTGAATGGGCCTCCTCCTGTTCCTGTGTAACAGGCTTGAGGGGCTGAATGGCCTCCTCCTGTTCCTGTGTAACAGGCTTGAGGGGCTGAATGGCCTTCTCCTGCTCCTGTGTAACAGGCTTGAGGGGCTGAATGGCCTCCTCCTGCTCCTGTGTAACAAGAAACTGAGTGGCAAGAAACTGGAATGTACTGAAGTACAAAGGGATCTGGGGGTCCTGGTGCACGAAACTCAAAAGGTTAGTATGCAGGTGCAGCAAATGATTAAGAAGGCCAATGGAATGTTGGCTTTCATTGCTAGGGGGATAGAATATAAAAATAGGGAGGTATTGCTTCAGTTGTACAAGGTATTGGTGAGACCGCACCTGGAATACTGCGTACAGTTTTGGTGTCCATACTTAAGGAAAGACATACTTGCTCTCGAGTCAGTACAAAGAAGGTTCACTCGGTTAATCCCGGGCATGAGGGGATGGACATATGAGGAGAGGTTGAGTAGATTGGGACTCTACTCATTGGAGTTCAGAAGAATGAGAGGCGATCTTATTGAAACATATAAGATTGTGAAGGGGTTGGATCGGGTGGATGCGGGGAGGATGTTCCCGGTGATGGGTGAAACTAGAACTAGGGGGCATAGTCTTAGAATAAGGGGCTGCTCTTTCAAAACTGAGATGAGGAGGAACTACTTCACTCAGAGGGTGGTAGGTCCATGGAATATGCTGCCCCAAAAAGCTGTAGAAGCTACATCATTACATAAATTTAAAACAGAAATAGACAGTTTCCTAGAAGTAAAGGGAATTAAGGGTTACGGGGAGCGGGCAGGAATTTGGACATGAGTCTAGGTTCGGATCGGTCATGGCCCTGTGGGTAGCGGAGCGGGCCCAGGGGCCGTGTAGCCTGATCCTGCTCCTATTTCGTGTGTCTAATTCTGTTAGATTCAGGAGATGGTTCTGTGATAGTGGATTGGCGGTTAGGATCAGATCAGCCATGATCTTATTGAATGGCGGAGCAGGCTCGAGGGGCCGATTGGCCTACTCCTCCTCCTATTTCTTATGTTATTATGTTCCTTTGTAACAGGCTTGAGGGGCTGAATGGCCTCATCCTCTTGCTGTAAACAGGCTTGAGGGGCTGAGTGGGCCTCCTCCTGTTCCTGTGTAACAGGCTCGAGGGGCTGAATGGGCCTCCTCCTGTTCATGTGTAACATTCTCGAGGGGCTGAATGGCCTCCTCCTGTTCCTGTGTAACAGGCTCGAGGGGCCTGAATGGCCTCCTGCTGTTCCTGTGTAATAGGCTTGAGGGGCTGAATTGCCTCCTCCTATTCCTGTGTAACGGAGTCGTGGGGTTAATGGGCCTCCTCCTGTTCCTGTGTAGCAGGCTGGAGGGGCTGAATGGCCTTCTCCTGTTTGTGTGTAACAGGCTCGAAGGGCTGAATGGCCTCCTCCTGTTCATGTGTAGCAGGCTGGAGGGGCTGAATGGCCTCCTCCTGTTCCTGTGTAACAGGCTCCAGGGGCTGAATGGCCTCCTCCTGTTCCTGTGTAACAGGCTCGAGGGGCTGAATGGCCTTCTCCTGTTCCTGTGCAACAGGCTCGAAGGGCTGAATGGGCCTCCTCCTGTTCCTGTGTAACATACTCGAGGGGCTGAATGGCCTCCTCCTGTTCCTGTGTAACAGGCTCGAGGGGCTGAATGGGCCTCCTCCAGTTCGTGTGTTGCAGGCTGGAGGGGCTGAATGGCCTCCTCCTGTTCCTCTGTAACAGGCTCCAGGGGCTGAATGGCCTCCGCCTGTTCCTGTGTTACAGGCTCGAGGGGCTGAATGGCCTTCTCCTGTTGCTGTGCAACAGGCTCGAAGGGCTGAATGGGCCTCCTCCTGTTCCTGTGTAACATACTCGAGGGGCTGAATGGCCTCCTCCTGTTCCTGTGTAACAGGCTCGAGGGGCTGAATGGCCTCCTCCTGTTCCTGTGTAACAGGCTCGAGGGGGCTGAATGGCCTCCTCGTGTTCCTAATGTAACAGGCTCGAGGGGCCGAATGGCCCTCTCCTGTTTCTGTGTAACAAGCTCGATGGTCTGAATGGCCTCCTCCTGTTCCTGTATAACTGGTTCGAGGGACTGAATGGCCTCCTCATGTTCCTGTGTAAGAGGCTTGAGGGTTGAACGGCCTCCTCCTTTTCCTGTATAACAGCCTCGAGGGATGAATGGCCTCCTCCTTTTCATGTGTAACAGGCTCGAGGGGCTGAATGGGGCTCCCCATGTTCCTGTGTAACAGGCTTGAGGTGTTGAATGGCCTCCTCCTGTTCCTGTGTAACAGGCTTGAGGTGTTGAATGGCCTCCTCCTGTTCATGTGTAACAGGTTCGAGAGGCTGAATGGCCTCCTTCTTTTCCTGTGCAAGAGGGTCGAGGGGCTGAATGGCCTCCTCCTGCTCCTGTGTAACAGGCTCGAGGGGCTGAATGGCCTCCTCCTGTTCCTGTGTAACAGGCTCGAGAGGCTGAATGCACCTCCTCCTGTTCCTGTGTAACAGGCTCGAGGGGCTGAATGGCCTCATCCAGTTACTGTGTAACAGGCTCGAGGGGTTGAATGGCCTCCTCCTGTTCCTGTGTAACAGGCTCGAGGGGCTGAATGGCCTCCCCCTGTTCCTGTGTAACAGGCTCGAGGGGCTGAATGGGCCTCCTCCTGTTCCTGTGTAACAGGCTTGAGGGGCTGAATGGCCTCCTCCTGTTCCTGTGTAACAAGAAACTGAGTGGCAAGAAACTGGAAAGTACTGAAGTACAAAGGGATCTGGGGGTCCTGGTGCACGAAACTCAAAAGGTTAGTATGCAGGTGCAGCAAGTGATTAAGAAGGCCAATGGAATGTTGGCTTTCATTGCTAGGGGGATAGAATATAAAAATAGGGAGGTATTGCTTCAGTTGTACAAGGTATTGGTGAGACCGCACCTGGAATACTGCATACAGTTTTGGTGTCCATACTTAAGGAAAGACATACTTGCTCTCGAGTCAGTACAAAGAAGGTTCACTCGGTTAATCCCGGGGATGAGGGGATGGACATATGAGGAGAGGTTGAGTAGATTGGGACTCTACTCATTGGAGTTCAGAAGAATCAGAGGCGATCTTATTGAAACATATAAGATTGTGAAGGGGTTGGATCGGGTGGATGCGGGGAAGATGTTCCCGATGATGGGTGAAACTAGAACTAGGGGGCATAGTCTTAGAATAAGGGGCTGCTCATTCAAAACTGAGATGAGGAGGAACTACTTCACTCAGAGGGTGGTAGGTCCATGGAGTATGCTGCCCCAAAAAGCTGTAGAAGCTACATCATTACATAAATTTAAAACAGAAATAGACAGTTTCCTAGAAGTAAAGGGAATTAAGGGTTACGGGGAGCGGGCAGGAATTTGGACATGAGTCTAGGTTCGGATCGGTCATGGCCCTGTGGGTAGCGGAGCGGGCCCAGGGGCCGTGTAGCCTGATCCTGCTCCTATTTCGTGTGTCTAATTCTGTTAGATTCAGGAGATGGTTCTGTGATAGTGGATTGGCGGTTAGGATCAGATCAGCCATGATCTTATTGAATGGCGGAGCAGGCTCGAGGCGCTGATTGGCCTACTCCTGCTCCTATTTCTTATGTTCTTATGTAACAGGCTTGAGGGGCTGAATGGGCCTCCTTCTGTTCCTGTGTAACACTCTTGAGGGGCTGAATGGGCCTCCTTCTGTTCCTGTGTAACACTCTCGGGGGCTGAATGGCCTCCTCCTGTTCCTGTAAACAGGCTCAAGGGGCTGAATGGCCTCCTCCTGTTCCTGTGTAACAGGCTCGATGGGCTGAATGGCCTCCTCCTGTTCATGTGTAACATTCTCGAGGGGCTGAATGGCCTCCTCCTGTTCCTGTGTAACATTCTCGAGGGGCTGAATGGCCTCCTCCTGTTCCTGTGTAACAGGCTCGAGGGGCTGAATGGCCTCCTCCTGATCCTGTTTAATGGGCTCGAGGGGCTGAATGGCCTCCTCCTGATCCTGTTTAATAGGCTCGAGGGGCGTGAATGGCCTCCTCCTGTTCCTGTGTAATAGGCTTGAGGGGCTGAATTGCCTCCTCCTATTCCTGTGTAACGGAGTC
>NW_028225181.1:58923094-59005594 GCF_052327205.1 Somniosus microcephalus
AAAGATACATGGAATAAAAGTGAAAGTGACAGGATACTCAGGTGCTGATATACCAGTGAAAGGAAGATGCATTGTCAAAGTGACACACAAGGACAGAGAGCACACGCTAGCATTAATCGTGGTGCCAAAGGGTGTGCAAGCCATACGAGGTTTAAAAGCCTGTGAGAGACTGAACCTGGTAAAGAGAGTCCTCGTTGTGGAAAGCGAAGGAGAGACAGTCTATGATGAACTGATGAAAGAGTACAAAGACCTATTTAAGGGTCTAGGCTGCATTCCAGGAGAACACACGATCAGAGTAGATAAAAGTATGACACCGGTCATACATCCATGCAGAAAAGTTCCGTTTGCTCTTCAAAAGCAACTGAAGGCAGAGTTGGACAGGATGGAAAGCCTGAACATGATTCAAAAGATAGATGAGCCAACTGAGTGGGTGAGTTCCCTCGTCGTTGTGGACAAAAAGAATGGAAAGTTCAGAATTTGCCTGGATCCAAGAGATCTAAACAGAGCAATAAAGAGAGAGCACTTCAAGCTTCCTACACGTGAGGAAATCATGGCACAGTTTGCAAATGCAAAGTATTTCAGCAAGTTAGATGCATCATCAGGATTTTGGCAGATGAAATTGGACGAGGCAAGTTCAAGACTGTGCACGTTCAACAGTCCATTTGGCAGATACAGATCCCTAAGGTTACCATTTGGCATTGCCTCAGCTCCTGAAGTGTATCACAAAACTATCCATATGATCTATGAGCACCTGGAGGGAGTTGATACATCAATGGATGACATCATAGTATGGGGAACCACGAGAACTGAGCATGACGAGAGACTGAAAAAAGTGCTGGAAGCCACAAGGAAAACAAACCTGAAGCTGAATAGAGAGAAATGCCAGCTCGGGGTGACAGAACTGACATTCGTGGGAGATATCCTTAGCAGTGAGGGCATCAGACCAGATCCCAGAAAGGTGTCCGCCATTGAGAATATGCCAAAGCCACAATGCAAAAAGGACGTGCAGAGGTTTAATGGAATGATCAACTACATGGGTAAATTCATATCCAACCTCTCAGAAAAGATGGCGCCACTGAGAAGACTAACTGAAAAGAACATAGAATGGGAATGGAATCATGAGCATGAGAAGTCATGGAGCGATCTAAAGAAACTACTCACAGAGGAACCAGTTCTGAGGTTTTATGACCCAGCGAGACCCATCAAGATATCATCAGATGCATCACAGAGTGGGCTCGGTGCCGTTCTTCTGCAAAAATATGACTACTGGCAACCTATTGCATATGCATCGCGCTCAATGACAGACGCGGAGACGCGATATGCTCAAATAGAAAAGGAGCTGCTCAGCATCACATACGCCTGTGAAAGATTTCACCAGTTTGTGGCAGGACAAGCAATCAGTGTAGAGACTGACCATAAGCCCTTGATTGCATTGTTCCAAAAGCCACTAAATAGCTGTCCGCTTAGAATACAAAGAATGATGATCAGGCTGCAACGCTATACACTGAATGTTGCGTACACACCGGGTAAGCTGATGTATACAGCAGACACGTTGTCCAGAGCTGTTGACCCAAGTGAGCCCGCAAACACCACAATGGATGAAAAAGTGAACGCCTACGTGGACATGATCACAAGTGTACTGCCCATAGCAGATGCAAAAATGGAGCTCATAAAGACTGAGACAAACAAAGATGAAACAATGAGACGACTGAGGAAAAGCATCTTGGATGGATGGCCAAACATGAAGCAAGACTGCTCACCTGACATAGCAGAGTACTGGAACTGCAGGGCGGAACTATCAGTGGTCGAAGACCTCATCTACAAAGGAAGTAAAATAGTTATCCCAAAGAGTCTGAGAAAAGAGATGTTAAAAAAGATCCATGGAGGACATCTGGGAATCGAAAAGTTAAGAAAAGAGCACGAGAGGTGATGTACTGGCCATGAATCAACCAAGATGTGACAAATGAGGTGTCAAAATGCACAATATGCCTGAAATATCGAGCAAGCAATCTGGTAGAACCACTAAAGCCACACCCAGCACCAGACAGACCTTACCAGAAGGTAGGCGCTGACCTATTCGTATATCAAGGGAAGGACTATCTTGTAGTCACAGACTATTACTCCCTGTATCCAGAGGTTTGTAGACTGCACACCACCACTGCAGATGCTGTGATAACATGTATGAAAGCCATATTCTCCAGACATGGCATGGCAAGCGAGGTCTTCACAGACAACGGACCTCAGTTTTGCAATGCAAGTTTCCGACACTTTGCCAAAGAGTGGGACTTTGTCCACACAACGTCAAGTCCTCACTATCCACAGTCCAATGGATTAGTGGAAAGATCGGTCCAGACAGTGAAAAGACTGATGTACAAGGCAAAAGACAGTGGAACTGACTTCTACCAGAGCATGCTTGTATACCGCACAACGCCGCTCGAGTGTGGTAAGTCACCAGCCCAACTCCTTATGGGACGTCGGCTAAGGTCAAACCTACCCATCCCGGAGAACCTCCTGAAAACAAAAGAGGGGGAGAAAGTGAGGAAGTTCAAAGAACAACAGAAAGAAAAGCAAAAGTACTACTATGACAGAGGAACACAAAACCTACCTGAACTCCACACTGGTGACCAAGTAAGGTTGAAAGACAAAACAACCACATGGACTCAGAAGGGAACTGTCCTGAGTGAAGTTCAACCAAGATCATACACCATTCAGACAGATGAGGGAGCTGTTCTGAGAAGAAATCGTCGAGATCTTCTCATGGGACCAGCCACAGCAGGTCAAGAGACTGATACTGTTGAACAACCTGATCACACAGCTGAGAACACATCATCTGAGGCAACAACTCAGATTCAAGGACAATCAATCAGAAAATCCTCAAGACACGTGAAGCCTCCTGAAAGACTCATTGAGCAAATTTAAGGACTATTGTTATAGAAGGAAGTAATGTTATCTTATTCTTTCTTCAAGTTCTAGTGTATTGACATATTTCATGTGAACACACAAAGCAAGGTTAAAAAACCTTGATCATGATAATGATAATGTAAGTTCATTAAGTGTTACAGTTAAAATGCAGATTAATACAAAGAAAACATGTTGTTAGTTAAAAGTAAAATACTTTTGTTTTCAGAAAAGGAGATGTAATGATATCAGCAAATAGAGATGGTATTTGCCTGTTTGATTATGATGCCTTAGCAGCATGTTTGCATGTATTGATTGCTTGTGCCTGACCAGCAGAGGGCATGTGACAGAGACAAGCAAGGCAGTTAGTTTAGTTTAGTTTTGTAGTGTCCGTGTGTAGATAAAAACACTGAAGACAGGAGTTGGTTCATAGGTATTTACTAAGCAAGTCTGGGGGGGGTTCTAAAGGATATACACAATACACAGGCTTATATAGCCCAAGTGGCAATTACCGGCATTACGCACACCTTGGGCTCTTAAAGGCACATACACCACAATTGCTTTTAAAAGCACATACACCACAATTCCTCCCCTTCTAGCTAACTAGTACATCATATTTTAAGTAATTATTAATTACATGTTATATGCAAAATAATATACATTGCTGTATTAATTAATTATAAGTTAGTCTCTCAGGAGGCTTCCTGACTCGGTCCGGATAACGCCTTGGGGGTGTAGTAGTTTCTGGTGGTGTAGTAGGTTCTTCTGGTAAGGCTGATTCGGCTTGAAGGCCAGTGTCGGGTTCATCGGGTTCCAGTATCACCGGATCGGAGGTAGATATGGGTATCTCTACTTCATCGTTAGATGTATAGCGTGGTGGTGTAGGTTGTCCCTTTTCGGATGACTTGATGATTTGGTCAGCATGGCGCCTTATTATGCTTTCTCCAATGTCCACGGTATACATCAGTGGTCCTAGTCGTGTGCAGATAGTTCCAGGCTGCCATTTCTCGGTACGGTAGTCCCGGGCCAAAACCGGTTGGCCTATCTGGAAGGCCCTAGTTGGCCTTTCATTCATGCCCTGAAACTGCCGGTTCTCCACGTCCCTTCGGATGTTGGGCTTGACCAAATCCAGCCGGCATCTTAGGTTTCTATTGTAGAACATCATGGCGGGAGTTTGGTTTGTAACCATATGTGTTGCATTCCTATATGCAAATAAGAAGTTATCCACCTTGTGCTGAAGTTTTATGTCTTCATTACCCATGGCCTTTATGGCCTTCTTAAAGGTCTGGACAAACCTTTCAGCCAATCCATTGGTGGCGGGATGGTATGGGGCGGACGTGTAGTGCGTTACCCCATTGTTCTTTAAGAACTTTCTGAATTCTTCAGACACAAATTGCGGTCCATTATCAGAACATGTCTGTTCCGGCAGCCCATTCCTGGCAAATATGGTCCTTAATACTGTGATGGTTTTTTCCGTGGTGGTGGAGGACATCTTTATTACCTCCGGCCACTTGGAGTGTGCATCAACTGCGATTAAGAACATTGAGTCCATAAATGGACCAGCAAAGTCGATGTGCACCCTTTGCCAGGGAGATGAGGGCCACTCCCATGGATGTAGAGGGGCCTGTGGCGCAGCATTTTGGACCTTCTGACATCCTAGGCAGCTCTTGGTCATGTCTTCGATGTCTCCATCGATACCTGGCCACCATACAAACGCCCTAGCTAGGTTCTTCATTTTCACTCCACCCAGATGCCCCTCGTGAAGCTCCTTTAGCACTTTATCCTGGAGTTTGGGTGGAATCACCACTCTGGATCCACACATCAAGGTTCCTCGGCAAACTGACAGCTGTTCTCTTCTTTGCGAGAATGCTGGCAACAGTGGTTCGCCATGTGCTGGCCATCCCTTCATTGTTAAATCGTAGACCCGTGAGAGAGTAGGGTCACTTCTGGTCTCCCTTTCAATGGCAGAATTTGTCACCGGTAGACATTCCACTATGGTAGAGTGGAATATCTCTACTGGGTCTACTGTAGGTGCCTCTTCTATCGTTGGCAACGGCAGGCGCGATAAACCGTCAGCATTCCCATGCTGTTTTGACCCTTTGTATTCAATGTTGTATTGGTGTGCCCCTAGAAAAAGGGACCACCTCTGTAGTCTTTGTGCCGTCATAATGGGGACACCTTTCTTAGGGTTGAATATGGAGATGAGGGGTTGATGGTCAGTCAGCAAGGTAAATTTTTGTCCGTGTAGGTAATGGTTGAATTTCTTCACTCCCCATACCAGGCTGAGTGCTTCCCTGTCTATCTGGGAATAGTTACGCTCAGCTGAGTTCAATGAGCGTGACGCAAAAGCTATCGGCCGTTCCGAGCCATCAGGGAATCTATGGGACAACACCGCTCCTATGCCGTAAGGGGATGCATCGCACGCCAGTCTGATTGGTAGTGATGGGTTGTAATGAGCCAAAACTTTCTCGGATGTGATTAAGTCTTTACATTTATGGAAGGCACGTTTACAGTCTTCGTTCCATTTCCAAATCACTCCTGTGTGTAGAAGATCATTAAGAGGGTGTAGAATAGTTGATAAGTTCGGTAAAAATTTATGATAGTAATTTATTAATCCCAGAAATGACCTCAATTGTGAAACATTTTCAGGTGCTGGGGCTTTTATAACTGCTTCAATTTTTTCAGGTGACTTATGCAACCCTTCCTTATTAATTATGTGGCCACAATATGATATCTGATTTTGGAAAAATTCGCACTTGGGGCGATTTGCTCGTAGGCCCCGTTCTTTCAGCCTAGTGAGCACCTGCTCCAAATTGGCAAGGTGCTCGTTGTCGTTTTCTCCTGTTATAAGGATGTCGTCTAGGTAACACTGAGTCCCCGGAATCCCTTGCAGGACTTGCTCCATAGCTCTTTGCCAGATAGCTGGAGCTGATGCTACTCCAAAAACCAGTCGATTGTACTGGTACAGGCCTTTGTGTGTGTTTATTGTGAGATACTTTTTAGAGGTCTCCTCAACCTCCATCTGTAGATATGCCTGTGCCAAGTCAATTTTTGTGAAACGTTTTCCTCCGGATAGTGAGGCGAAAATATCTTCTATCCTCGGAAGAGGATACTGTACCGTGTGAAGGACCGGGTTTACAGTCACCTTAAAGTCCCCACAGATGCGAATTTTTCTCTGTTCCTCAGAGTTATTTTTCAATGCTTTTTTCATGACTGGAACGATGGGTGTTGCCCATTCGTTCCAATCTATTTTGGATAATACGCCTGCCTTTTCCAAATTCTCCAGCTCTGCCTCGACTGCCGGACGTATTGCGTATGGCACCGGTCTTGCCTTAAAAAATTTTGGAATTGCTGCATCTTCCACTTTTATTGAGGCGGTGATGCCTTTCAAGGTTCCTAGTTTCTCTTGAAACACTTCTTTGGCGTTGGCCAAGATGTCTTTTAATCGTTCAGGTATGATGTCATCATTGTTTTTTTCCTTACTGGTCACCATCAGTGCCTGAATGGAGTGCCAGTCTAAACGTATCTTCCTTATCCATTCACGTCCCAACAACGGTGGACCACCATCTTGTAGAATGTATAAATACAACTTTTGTATTTCTTTGCCGTTGTATACCACAGGCACCTTTATTTTTCCTTTGGGGTATACTTTCTGCCCCGTATATGTTTTTAAGATAATGGATGTGTCTTTTAGAGGTATATGCGAAAATAGCCTCTCGTAATCTCGTCGATTTATTACAGTTAGAGCTGATCCTGTATCTAGCTCCATTTTAACTGGGGACCCTGCTATTATGAGGGTAACCCAAATGGTCTGGTAATCTTCATTGGCAATTACATTATGTAATTTGAGAGAGCTTAGTCTCTTGTTCCCGGAGTCGCTATCGCTCTTCTGGTCTTTGGAGCTACTGTCCGTCATCATTTGTACCTTTCTGTGCTTTTCCTTATTGATTCTTTTCCCGTTAGTGGATTTTTTATTTTCAGATCGGCATACACGTGGAATGTGTCCCATCTTTCCGCATCGCCTGCATGCTTTTTCTTTGAACCAGCAATCCCTCTGGTCATGGTTGGATCTGCCGCAGCGATAACATCTCTCGAAACCCCGTGTCATTTCATGGGTGCCGAAGTCCTGTGGCCTTTGCTGTATCTTTGCCGCTCCTATTGCACTGAAAGCCTTGTCCAGTGTTAAATCTTTTCTAGAAGATACCTTCTTTTGTGTTTCTACACTTAGGGGATCGCAGATGAATTTGTCTTGCAGAGAATCTGCCAGTCCTGCCTCGAATTGGCAGTGTAGGGTATCAACAATCTCCTCAAAATTCTTGCCCATCGGTTCGGCTGGAGTGATTAAGTTGCGTAACAGCTTGTATGTTTCTGCGCCCATTAGATCCAGAAGCACTGAAGCTTTTTTTTCATCTTCTATTCCATTTGCGGTGCAAAACACCTCCACTCTTTCTACATATGTGGTCCAATTCTCTATCTTGTTATCAAAAACATCAATATTGCCAAAGTTAGGCTCTGTTTCGTTATCAAAAGCATCAATATTGCCAGACTTAGGCATTTCAAAAAAAAGATATGGCGCTTCCTGCGCTTTCCCGCCGCTGCTACCGATAACAACGCTGTTTTACTGTGGTTTCCATTTATTCACTGTTGGAGACTCGTTCCCGACGGAGGTCTAAATGTTGACCTGCTTGCCGCGCCGGCTGTCTCCCGAGTGCACCCTCCCAGTCCGTTATTGCTTGCCTCCGATTTCGCTGCCTGTCTCAGCTGTAGAGCCCGTCGCTGGAGCCCCAGCCTGACGCCCAGGAAGGATTAGCGCAGTACCTGCCACCAGCTTGGCCAGCTGGTGAAACCACAGTTTCTATTACTTCCTTGAGTCTTCAGGACGCCCGAGGAATCGATGTCCTTGAGGTGCTGCCGAATTGCAGGTAAGTCCGTTTCCACTTCGTCGCCACTGTAGTGTCCGTGTGTAGATAAAGACACTGAAGACAGGAGTTGGTTCATAGGTATTTACTAAGCAAGTCTGGGGGGGGTTCTAAAGGATATACACAATACAGAGGCTTATATAGCCCAAGTGGCAATTACCGGCATTACGCACACCTGGGGCTCTTAAAGGCACATACACCACAATTGCTTTTAAAGGCACATACACCACAAGTTTCAGTTTCGTTCTAGATGCATCACTAGCATGATGTCTCCTGTAAATGCTGCATAAAGAGTTGAACAGACTTTAGATTAAAAGACATTCTCTTTCATAAATGTCTCATCATTGAACCCACAAAGAAATCAATACATCTGGGAGCTTTACATAGAAACATAGAACCATAGAAGATAGGAGCAGGAGTAGGCCATTCGGCCCCTCGAGCCTGCTCTGCCATTCAATGAGATCATGGCTGATCATCCAAACTCAGTACCCGGTCCCTGCTTTCTCCCCATATCCCTTGATCGCCTTAGCCTTAAGAAATATATCTAACCCTTATCCTTAGACTGTGACCCCTGGTTCTGGACTCCCCAGCCATCGGGAACATCCTTCCTGCATCTAGTCTGTCTAGTCCTGTTAGAATTTTATAAGTTTCAATGAGATCCCCTCTCATTCTTCTAAACTCCAGCGAGTATAAGCCTAATCGACCCAATCTCTCCTCATACGTCATTCCTGCCATCCCAGGTATCAGTCTGGTGAATCTTCGCTGCACTCCCTCCATGGCAAGAACATCCTTCCTCAGATAAGGCGACCAAAACTGCACACAATACTCAAGGTGTGGTCTCACCAAGGCCCTGTACAACTGCAGCAAGACGTCCTTGTTCCTGTACTCAAACCCTCTCGCTACAAAGGCCAATATACCATTTGCCTTCTTAACCGCCTGCTGCACCTGCATGCTTACCTTCAGCGACTGGTGCACAAGGACACCCAGGTTTCGTTGCACTTCCCCTTTGAACCTTCTCTATGCAAAATAGGGATGTGTGAACCCATTCTCAAGTGCAGTTTGTGCACTGCAGCACCAAGCAGACTTGGAAATAAAAACAGAATATGCTGGAAATACTCAGCACGTCATAGAGTCATCGAGTTACACAGCACAGAAAGAGGCCTTTCGGCCCATCGTGTCCGCGCCGGCCATCAATCCCTGTCTAGTCTAATCCCATTTCCCAGCACTTGGTCCGTAGCCTTGTATGCTATGGCGTTTCAAGTGCTCATGTAAATGCTTCTTGAATGTTGTGAGGGTTCCAGCCTCCACAACCCTTTCAGGCAGTGAGTTCCAGATTCCAACCACCCTCTGGGTGAAAAAGTTCCTCCTCAAATCCCCTCTAAACCTCCCGCCCCTTACCTTGAATCTATGCCCCCTGGTTATTGACCCCCCTACTAAGGGGAAAAGTCCCTTTCTATCTATCTAGGTCAGGGGTTAAGAGGCGGTTCCCGTGCGACGTTTCAGGCAGCGCGTACGCGTTGAACTTCGGTTTTTTGACAGGTATGTGAAGGCCTCCACTTTTTACAAATGTAAAAAGCAGACGTAAGGACTTAGTTTTATAAGGTAGTGGTCTAATAATTATAGTTAGAATTTTTTTTCCACAGGTTTGTTATTTTTAAAGAATTTACAGTAAGGTAAGTGTATTTTTGGACCCGATTTCTGGAAAAAAAAATTTTGGCAGAAATTTGATTAATTGTTTAAATTAGTTTTTTAAAGTTATTAATAGTTAATTTAATTATTGGAATGTTTTTTTAACTTTTATTTAAAGTTTAAGTAGTGTTTTGGGCGCCCGGACTTTTCATGAGTTTGACGGGTCTTATGTCTAACTCATGAATGGACTTTTGTAAACTCCCATTGGCTGCCCAGTGCTCACGTGATCCCAGCCGGCTCATCGCACTAAGCACGCCGCTGGATCACGCACGCACAGCGCGCCGGGAGCTGAACCGGGCCACAGACCGGAAATCCACGCAGGCCCAGTCTTCAAATATCAGCGTGATACGTAAGTGTAGGTCGGGGGCTTGCGCCCGCGGGACGCCCCCGACCCGAATTTCTGGGCCAATGTAATGAAGATGAACTAGGTAAAAGAGACAAATGTAAATCCCGTCGGAGAGAAGAGCAGAACTTCTTCAAGGTGGGCATTCCTGGAAGATAAGTGGCAGTGAACCAAACACTAATACAATAGCAAAATACTGCGGATGCTGGGAATCTGAAATAAAAGCATAAAGGCCTAGAAATTCGGTGGCCTGCGCCACCAGTTAGCGCCTAAAGAGGGCACTCAGTGGCTTTAGCGCCACTGGCCGCGCCTCCCGCGATATTTAGCTGGGGCACTAGTGGTGGCGTTATCCTGTTGCTCTGAGCCGCCACCGATGACGTCATCGGTGTGCGCAGCGCCCCGCTACCGCCCCGATCTTGATATTTGGCAGCGACCACCTCTGTAGCGCCGTTCGCAAATGGCGCCCGGTTCACGGGGCCTTCCTGTGGCGGCAGTGGCGCAAATTAAGGTGGAG
This sequence comes from Somniosus microcephalus, assembly GCF_052327205.1. Taxonomy (NCBI): domain Eukaryota; kingdom Metazoa; phylum Chordata; class Chondrichthyes; order Squaliformes; family Somniosidae; genus Somniosus; species Somniosus microcephalus. Next base: position 58,933,458 of record NW_028225181.1, read on the forward strand.
GTGCGGGGCGGCCGTTTTTTCCGGCGGCCGCCTGCCAGCACGTTGCGTTGCGATATTCAGTTTCAGCACCCTAAGAGGGACGCGGAGCGCCTCGAGCCTCGCCCCGTGTCCCTCTTGGGGCGCTCAAGCTGAATTTCCGGCGGTCGCAACTGCTCCAAACGCTGCGCTAAATCCAGCGAGCTTGGCGCCTCATTTGCGGCTCCACCCAATTTCTCCCCCAAAATCTCTGGAACTGTTTCAGGATGAAATGATCTCCTCCTTAATGAGGGAAGTCTTGCTACAATTATCTATAAATGGGGATGTTCGTCGATGAGGTGAGGTGAGAGTGACTGCCCTTGATATCAAGGCAGCATTTGACCGACTGTGGCATCAAGGAGCCCGAGTAAAACTGAAGTCAATGGGAATCAGGGGGGAAACTCTCCACTGGCTGGAGCCATACCTAGCACAAAGGAAGATGGTTGTGGTGATTGAATGTCAATCATCACAGCCTCAGGACATCGCTGCAGGAGTTCCTCAGGGCAGTGTCCTAGGCCCAACCATCTTCAGCTGCTTCATCAATGACCTTCCCTCCAACATAAGCTCAGAAATGGGGCTTGTTCGTTGATGACTGCACAATGTTCAGTTCCATTCACAGCTCCTCAGATAATGAAGCAGTCCATGCCCACATACAACAAGACCTGGACGACATTCAGGCTGGGGCTGATAAGTGGCAGGTAACATTCACGCCACACAAGTGCCAGGCAATGACTATCTCCAACAAACGAGAGTCTAACCACCGCCCCTTGACATTCAACAGCATTACCATCGCCGAATCCCCCACCATCAACATCCTGGGGGCTCACCATTGACCAGAAACTGAACTAGACCCATCACATAAATACTGTGGCTACAAGAGCAGGTCAGAGGCTGGGTATTCTGCGGCAAGCGTCTCACCTCCTGACTCCCAAAAGCCTTTCCACCATCTACAAGGCACAAGTAAGGAGTGTGATGGAATACTCTCCACTTGCCTGGATGAGTGCAGCTCCAACAACACTCAAGAAGCTCGACACCATCCAGGACAAAGCAGCCCGCTTGATTGGCACCCCATCCACCACCATAAACATTCACTCCCTCCACCACTGGCGTACCGTGGCTGCAGTGTGGACCATCTACAAGATGCACTGCAGCAACTCGCCAAGGCTTCTTCGGCAGCACCTCCCAAACCCGCGACCTCTTCCACCTAGAAGGACAAGGGCAGCAGGCGCATGGGAACATCACCACCTCCAAGTTCCCCTCCAAGTCACACACCATCCTGACTTAGAAATATATCGCCGATCCTTCATCGACGCTGGGTCAAAATCCTGGAACTCCCTCCCTAACAGCGCTGTGGGAGCACCTTCACCACACGGACTGCAGCGGTTCAAGAGGGCGGCTCACCACCACCTTCTCAAGGGCAATTAGGGATGGGCAATAAATGCTGGCCTCGCCAGCGACGCAAACATTTCAGGAACGAATAAAAAACATCTAGGGCTTTAGTGAGACCACACCTGGAGTACTGGGCACAGTTCTGGTCTCCTTATCTAAGGAAGGATATACTTGCCTTGGAAGCGGTGGAACGAAGGTTCACTAGATTGATTCCTGGGATGAGAGGGTTGTCCTATGAGGAGACATTGAGTAGACTGGGCCTATACTCTCTGGAGTTTAGAAGAATGAGAGGTGTTCTCATTGAAACGTATAAAATTCTGAGAGGGCTCGACCTGCTAGATGCAGGGAGGATGTTCCCCCTGGCTGGGGAGTCCAGAACTAGGGGGTCACAGTCTCAGGATAAGGGGTCGGCCATTTAGGACTGAGATGAGTGTGATGAAATATTCCATTCATCACTGCCTGTGACTGTGGTTGGTTTCAGTTTCATTTCCCTTACCTCTGTTCCATTTCCTCACCATTGTATTGTACTATGTGTAGGGCTCCGCCCATACCTGGCCCATTGTATTGTACTATGTGTAGGGCTCCGCCCATACCTGGCCCCTATGTAAGCTGGCCCAGCCTGCAGCACATCCAGTACGGCAGAGCTCTGGATGGAAGATACCTCTCTCCTGTGTGTTACCTTCTAAGTCAATAAAAGCCTTGTTTTGTTCCGCTAACATTGAGTCTCGGATTTATTGAGGCACATCAATTTTATTGACTTAATTTTCAACACAATGGATCAACTCTTGAAAGCCGAACGTTTGGATTTGGACCAGCATGCTTCGGACGCATCGGCACGCTTCGGACACTGGTTTATGTGTATGGAATTCTTCCTGGACAATTCCGCAGCCGTCAAAGGCGCTACGGACGCTGCGAGTATGAAACTCGGAATTCTGCGGAATTGGGTAAGCCACCGGGTTTACCCCCTCATCCAAGACGCCGACACGTACCCGGCTGCCTGCAACATCTTAAAGGCGCATTACCAGCAGCCTACGAATGAGGTGTATGCTAGGCATCTGCTCGCTACTCGCGCACAGCGACCTGGGGAATCGGTGGAGGAGTTCCTAGGCACCCTGAAAACGCTTGGCAAAGACTGCAAGTGCCAAGATGTAAAAGCCGCAGTGTACACTGACGAGCTTGTTCGCGATGCCTTTATCACAGGCCTCAGCTCCACTTACATCCGGCAGAGACTGCTGGAAAAAACGGGATTGGACCTGAAACAGGCTGCGGACACAGCGCGATCCCTGGATGTGGCCCAGAGAAACTCGTACGCCTACTCTTCAGCCCGCGCCGTCCACGCCACCACGTGTGCACCAAGGGCGCCGCCATCTTGGAAGGCATCTTCCCCGCCCGGCAGCCCGACACCGTCGGGGCCCCGCTCTCCCCCCAGAAGCCCTACGACAGCCGCGACGCGTCGGGGACCCAACTGCTACTTCTGCGGGCAGCCAAAGCACACCAGAAACCTGTGCCCGGCGAAAGGCACCACCTGCTTTAAGTGCAGTAAGAAGGGGCACTTCGGGAAGGTGTGCAGAGGGAACCCCACCGGAAAACCCGCCACCGCCGCGTGTGCGCCGTGGGAGCGGCCATCTTGGACGCCATCTTGCCCGACCTCGTGGGGTCCACCATCTTATGAGCAGGCAGCGTGGACGCCATCTTCTCTCGATCAGGGCCCTACAGTGGCATCGGTCACAGTGGACCAGACCAGGCCGCACCCGCTATCCAAATCAATGGTGGACATCGAGGTAAACGGGTGCGGGGTTAAATGTTTAATTGACAGTGGAAGCACGGAGAGTTTTATCCACCCTGAACTGGCACAACAACTCTCCCTAAAGGTGGTCCCTACTCGGGGTACCATCTCTATGGCTGATAAAACCCAGACATCGACCATTCTGGGTTACTGCACGGTACAATTGTCCGTTAACGGAACTGTATACGATAATTTTAAAGTATTAATCATGAAGAATCTATGTGCGAGCGTGATCTTGGGCCTGGATTTCCAGTGCAACCACCAAAGCATCACGCTCAATTACGGTGGGTCCCAGCCGCCCCTCACAGTGTGCGGTCTGGCTACCCTGAAGGTAAAGCCGCCTTCGCTATTCGCGAACCTTACCCCTAACTGCCGGCCAATAGCGACCAAAAGCAGGAGGTACAGCTGGGAGGACAGGCGGTTTATCGCGACCGAGGTAGACAGGCTCCTGAAAGAGCGCATTATTGAACGCAGCAACAGCCCGTGGCGCACCCAAGTGGTAGTGGTAAGGGGTAGCGAGAAGAAACGGATGGTGATCGACTATAGACAAACGATCAACAGGTACACCCAACTGGACGCCTACCCGCTACCCCGCATATCAGAAATGGTGAACCAAATCACCCAATACCGGGTGTTCTCCACCATCGACCTCAAGTCAGCGTACCACCAGCTCCCTATCAGACCAGAGGACCGCCCGTACACCACCTTCGAGGCGAACGGACGCCTCTACCAATTCCTCAGAGTCCCCTTTGGGGTGACGAATGGGGTCTCAGTCTTCCAGAGGGAGATGGACCACATGGTCGATGACCACCACTTGCAGGCAACCTTCCCCTACCTCGACAACGTCACCATCTGCGGTCACAACCAGCAGGATCACGACTCGAACCTCGAGAGGTTCCTGAAAACCGCACAAAAACTCAACCTCACCTACAACGAGGACAAGTGCATTTTCAACACCACACGCCTCTGCATACTAGGCAGCGTGGTGGAGAATGGGGAAGTCGGACCAGACCCCGACCGATTGCGCCCCCTACGGGAGCTGCCCCTGCCCAACACTCCCAAAGCCCTGAAAAGGTGCCTGGGGTTATTTTCTTATTATTCCCAATGGGTCCCCAACTACTCCGACAAAGCCCGCCCCCTCTTGAAAGCATCCTCTTTTCCGCTCTCTGCTGAGGCCCACGCCACCTTCAAAAGCATTAAGCAGGATATTGAGCGGGCCACGCTACAGGCAGTGGACGAGAACACTCCATTTCAAGTGGAAAGTGATGCGTCTGACTTTGCCTTGGCGGCCACCCTCAACCAGGCGGGGCGGCCCGTAGCTTTCTTCTTGAGGACCCTCCAAGGGCCCGAGATCAGACACTCCTCCGTGGAAAAGGAGGCCCAAGCCATCGTGGAGGCAGTGCGCCACTGGCGCCACTACCTAGCCGGCAAACGCTTCACCCTACTTACCGACCAGCGGTCGGTAGCGTTTATGTTCAATAATAAACAGAGGGGGAAGATCAAAAATGATAAGATTCTTAGGTGGCGGATCGAGCTCTCCACCTTCGAGTATGACATCATTTACCGGCCAGGGGCCCTTAACGAATCCCCTGACGCCCTCTCACGAGGGATGTGTGCCAACGCCACCGGGGATCGGCTACAGACCCTCCACAACGACCTCTGCCACCCAGGGGTCACGCGGCTGTTCCACTTCATAAAGTCCCGCAACTTACCCTACTCGATTGAGGAAGTTCGGTCTCTGACCAGGAACTGCCGCACTTGCGCTGAGTGCAAGCCTCGGTTCTACCGCCCAGATAGAGCCCACTTAATCAAAGCTACACGGCCCTTTGAGCGGCTCAGATTAGATTTCAACGGCCCCCTCCCGTCCGTCGACCGCAATGTTTACTTCCTGAACATTGTGGACGAATACTCCCGGTTCCCATTCGCCTTCCCCTGCCCAGACATGACCAGCGCCATGGTCATTAAATGCCTCAACAGCCTGTTCTGCCTGTTCGGTATGCCGAGCTACATCCATACGGATAGGGGGGCGTCCTTAATGAGTGAAGAGCTACGCCAGTACATGCTGTCCAGGGGGATCGCCACGAGCCGTACCACCAGCTACAACCCCCGGGGTAACGGTCAAGTGGAGCGAGAGAACGGGACAGTATGGAAAGCAGTCACTCTCGCTCTAAGGACCAAGGGCCTCCCTATCTCCCGCTGGCAGGAAGTCCTCCCAGATGTGCTCCATTCGATACGGTCGCTATTGTGTACGGCCACTAATGCCACGCCTCATGAACGAATGTTTGTCTTTCCCCGGAAATCCACCTCAGGCGTATCCATGCCGTCATGGCTCTCCACCCCAGGTCCGGTATTCGTGCGAAGGCATGTGAGGGGCCACAAGACGGACCCTCTCGTGGAGCCAGTGCACCTACTCCACGCCAACCCCCAATACGCGTATGTCCGGCACGCTGACGGAAGGGAGGACACCGTGTCCATAAAAGACGTCGCCCCAGCCAGTAACGACAACAACCACGACAATAGCAGCAACAACGATCACAGCAACTCTTACCCACCCACTACTCTTTCATCACCCCCGGAAGAACATCGACCAACGGCACCCCCACCAACTACCCCTTCAACAACCCTGGCGGCACCCCCGGCAGAGACCCAGGAGGCCACCGGGGACACCCAGCCGACACCCGCGGCACCACAACAGCCACATCGGTCGCAGAGGACTATCAAACCCCCGAACAGACTAAATCTATAGAAGGGGTGAATGTGATGAAATATTCCATTCATCACTGCCTGTGACTGTGGTTGGTTTCAGTTTCATTTCCCTTACCTCTGTTCCGTTTCCTCACCATTGTATTGTACTATGTGTAGGGCTCCGCCCATACCTGGCCCTTTGTATTGTACTATGTGTAGGGCTCCGCACACACCTGGCCCATTGTATTGTACTATGTGTAGGGCTCCGCCCATACCTGGCCCATTGTATTGTACTATGTGTAGGGCTCCGCCCATACCTGGCCCATTGTATTGTACTATGTGTAGGGCTCCGCCCATACCTGGCCCCTATGTAAGCTGGCCCAGCCTGCAGCACATCCAGTACGGCAGACCTCTGGATGGAAGATACCTCTCTCCTGTGTGTTACCTTCTAAGTCAATAAAAGCCTTGTTTTGTTTCGCTAACATCGAGTCTCGGATTTATTGAGGCACATCAATGAGGAGAAATTTCTTCACTCAGAGGGTGGTGAATCTTTGGAATTCTCTACCCCAGAGGGCTGTGGAGGCTCAGTCGTTGAGTATATTCAAGACAGAGAGCGATAGATTGTTGGACTCTAAAGGAATCAAGGGAAAGTGGGGTTGAGTTAGAAGATCAGCTGATTGAATGGTGGAGCAGGCTTGAAGGGCCAAATGGCCTATGCCAGCTCCTATTTATGATGTTCTAACGTTCTTCTGTATGTTTACACTTTATTGTCTCAATAAATCTTTGAACGCTTGACCTCAATATTTGAAGAAGCTTATTGATTTTGACGGACCGGATAGATCACCTGATTGAGAATAAATCCATTTTCGGACTGATGTGCCTCAATAAATCCGAGACTCGATGTTAGCGAAACAAAACAAGGCTTTTATTGACTTAGAAGGTAACACACAGAGGAGAATGTATCTTCCATCCAGAGGTCTGCCGTACTGGATGTGCTGCAGGCTGGGCCAGCTTACATAGGAGCCAGGTACGGGCGGAGCCCTACACACAGTACAATACAATGGAAATGAAACTGAAACCAACCACAGTCACAGGCAGAGAAATGCTGATGAGTGATGAATGGAATATTTCATCACACGGACCACACCGGGTGTGAGATCAGGCTAACTCAGCACAGGCCGGGGATGGGGCCTGGGCCTTTCCTGCTCTGTGTGTGGGGCTCAGTACCCACACCGGGTGAGAGATCAGGCTAACTCAGCACAGGCCGGGGATGGAGCCTGGGCCTTTCCTGCTCTGTGTGTGGAGCTCAGTCCCACACCGGGTGTGAGATCAGGCTAACTCAGCACAGGCCGGTGATGGAGCCTGGGCCTTTCCTGCTCTGTGTGTGGGGCTCAGTCCCACACCGGGTGTGAGATCAGGCTAACTCAGCACAGGCCGGGGATGGAGCCTGCGCCTTTCCTACTCTGTGTGTGTGGGGCTCAGTCCCACACCGGGTGTGAGATCAGGCTAACTCAGCACAGGCCGGGGATGGAGCCTGGGCCTTTCCTGCTCTGTGTGTGGGGCTCAGTCCCACACCGGGTGTGAGATCAGGCTAACTCAGCACAGGCCGGGGATGGAGCCTGGGCCTTTCCTGCTCTGTGTGTGGGGCTCAGTCCTACACCGGGTGAGAGATCAGGCTAACTCAGCACAGGCCGGGGATGGAGCCTGGGCCTTTCCTGCTCTGTGTGTGGGGCTCAGTCCCACACCGGGTGTGAGATCAGGCTAACTCAGCACAGGCCGGGGATGGAGCCTGGGCCTTTCCTGCTCTGTGTGTGGGGCTCAGTACCACACTGGGTGAGATCAGGCTAACTCAGCACAGGCCGGGGATGGAGCCTGGGCCTTTCCTGCTCTGTGTGTGGGACTCAGTCCCACACCGGGTGTGAGATCAGGCTAACTCAGCACAGGCCGGGGATGGTGCCTGGGCCTTTCCTGCTCTGTGTGTGGGGCTCAGTCCCACACCGGGTGTGAGATCAGGCTAACTCAGCACAGGCCGGGGATGGAGCCTGGGCCTTTCCTGCTCTGTGTGTGGGGCTCAGTACCACACTGGGTGAGATCAGGCTAACTCAGCACAGGCCGGGGACGGAGCCTGGGCCTTTCCTGCTCTGTGTGTGGTGCTCAGTACTCACACCGGGTGTGAGATCAGGCTAACTCAGCACAGGCCGGGGATGGGGCCTGGGCCTTTCCTGCTCTGTGTGTGTGTGGGGCTCAGTCCCACACTGGGTGTGAGATCAGGCTAACTCAGCACAGGCCGGGGATGGAGCCTGGAACTTTCCTGCTCTGTGTGTGGAGCTCAGTACCCACACCGGGTGTGAGATCAGACTAACTCAGCACAGGCCGGGGATGGAGCCTGGAACTTTCCTGCTCTGTGTGTGGGGCTCAGTCCCACACTGGGTGTGAGATCAGGCTAACACAGCACAGGCCGGGAATGGAGCCTGGAACTTTCCTGCTCTGTGTGTGGGGCTCAGTACCCACACCGGGTGTGAGATCAGACTAACTCAGCACAGGTCGGGGATGGAGCCTGGAACTTTCCTGCTCTGTGTGTGGGGCTCAGTACCCACACCGGGTGTGAGATCAGACTAACTCAGCACAGGCCGGGGATGGAGCCTGGAACTTTCCTGCTCTGTGTGTGGGGCTCAGTACCCACACCGGGTGTGAGATCAGACTAACTCAGCACGGGCCGGGGATGGAGCCTGGGCCTTTCCTGCTCTGTGTGTGGGGCTCAGTACCCACACCGGGTGTGAGATCAGACTAACACAGCACAGGCCGGGGATGGAGCCTGGGCCTTTCCTGCTCTGTGTGTGGGGCTGAGTCCCACACCGGGTGTGAGATCAGGCTAACTCAGCACAGGCCGGGAATGGAGCCTGGAACTTTTTTGGAGATGCACTGAGCAAGACACACCCGGGGGGATGGGATGGGATGGGGGGACAGGGCCCCTGGACAGTGAGGAAGGGGAGGGCCGATACATAAACCATGGCCCATTGGAGCAGTGAGTGGAGTGCGAGAGGAGCAGCAGATAAAGAAAGACTTGCATTCTACAGTGCCAAAGCACGTTACAGCAAATGAAATACTTTTTTTTAATGTAGGAAAGGTGGCAGACAATTTGCGCACAGTGAAATAGTGGCCGTGGGATCTGTTATGTCCACCTGGGAGGTCAGACGGGGCCTCGGTTTGATGTCTCATCCGAAAGATGGCACCTCCGACAGTGCAGCGCTCCCTCAGTACTGCCCCTCCGACAGTGCAACGCTCCCTCAGTACTGCCTCTCTGACAGTGTGGCGCTCCCTCAGTACTGCCACTCCGACAGTGCGGCACTCCTTCAGTACTGCCCCTCCGACAGTGTAGCACTCACTCAGTACTGCCCCTCCGACAGTGCAGCACTCCCTCAGTACTGCCTCTCCGACAGTGCAGCACTCCCTCAGTACTGCCCCTCCGACAGTGCAGCACTCCCTCAGTACTGACCCTCCGACAGTGCAACACACCCTCAGTACTGCCCCTCTGACAGTGCGGCACTCCTTCAGTACTGCCCCTCAGACAGTGTAGCACTCACTCAGTACTGCCCCTCCGACAGTGCAGCACTCCCTCAGTACTGCCTCTCCGACAGTGCAGCACTCCCTCGGTACTGCCCCTCCGACAGTGCAGCACTCCCTCAGTACTGACCCTCCGACAGTGCAGCGTTCTGTTAGTACTGCCCCTCCGACAGTGCAGCACTCCCTTAGTATTGCCCCTCCAACCGTGCAGCATTCCCTCAGGAATGAGCCCCAACAGTGCAGTGCTCCCTCAGTACTGCCTCCTGACAGTGCGGCGCTCCCTCAGTACTGCCCCTCTGACAGTGGAGCACTCCCTCAGTACTGCCCCTCTGACAGTGCGGCGCACCCTCAGTACTGGCACTGTGACAGTGCAGTGCTCCCTCAGTACTGCTCCACCGACAGTGCAGTGCTCCCTCAGTACTGGCCCTCCGACAGTGCAGCGCTCCCTCAGTACTGCCGCTCCGAAAGTGTGGCGCTCCCTCAGTACTGCCCCCCCGACAGTGCGGCGCTCCCTCAGTACTGCCCCTCCGACAGTGCAGTGCTCCCTCAGTACTGCTCCACTGACAGTGCAGTGCTCCCTCAGTACTGGCCCTCCGACAGTGCAGCGCTCCCTCAGTACTGCCGCTCCGACAGTGTGGCGCTCCCTCAGTACTGCCCCTCCGACGGTGCGGCGTTCCCTCAGTACTGCCGCTCCGACAGTACAGCTCTCAGTCAGTAATGCCCCTCCAACAGTGCCGGCGCTCATTCAGTACTGACCCTCCGACAGTGCAGCGCTCCCTCAGTACTGCCACTCCGACTGTGCAGCGCTCCCACAGTACTGCCCCTCTAACAGTGTGGCACTCCCTCAGTACTGCCCCTCCGACAGTGCAGTGCTCCCTCTGTACTGCCCCCTCCGACAGTGCAGCGCTCCCTATGTACTGTCCCTCCGACAGTGCAGCGCTCGCTCAGTAGTGCCTCCTGACAGTGCAGCGCTCCCTCAGTACTGCCCCTCCATCAGGGCAGCACTCCCTCAGTACTGCCCTTCTGACAGTGCAGCGCTCCCTCAGTACTGCCCATCCGACATTGCGGCGCTCCCTCTGTATTGCACCTGACAGTGCAGCACTCCCTCAGTACTGCGCCTCCGACAGTGCAGCGTTACCTCATTACTGCCCCCGCGACAGTGCAGTGCTCCCTCAGTACTGCCCCTCGTACATGTGAAGCGTTACTTCATTACTGCCCCCCCGACATTGCGGCGCTCCCTCAGTACTGCCCCTGAGAGTGCAGCGTTCCGTCAGTACCGCCCCTCCGAGAGTGCAGCGTTATCTCATTACTGCCCCCCCGACAGTGCGGCGCTCCCTCAGTACTGCCCCTCTGACAGTGCGGCACTCCTTCAGTACTGCCCCTCCGACAGTGCAGCGCTCACTCAGTACTGGCTCTCCGACAGTGCAGCACTCCCTCAGTACTGCCTCTCCGAGAGTGCAGCACTCCCTCAGTACTGCCCCTCCGACAGTGCAGCACTCCCTCAGTACTTACCCTCCGACAGTGCAGCGTTCCCTCAGCACTGCCCCCCCAACAGTGCAGTGCTCCCTCAGTACTGCCTCCTGACAGTGCGGCGCTCCCTCAGTACTGCCCCTCCGACAGTGCAACGCTCCCTCAGTACTGCCCCTCCGACAGTGCAGCGATCCCTCACTACTGGCACTGCGACAGTGCAGTGCTCCCTCAGTACTGCTCCACCGACAGTGCAGTGTTCCCTCAGTACTGCCGCTCCGACAGTGTGGCACTCCCTCAGTACTGCCCCTCCGACAGTGCGGCACTCCCTCAGTACTGCCCCTCCGACAGTGCAGCACTCCCTCAGTACTGCCGCTCCGACAGTGTGGCGCTCCCTCAATACTGCCCCTCCGACAGTGAGGCGCTCCCTCAGCACTGCCCCCGACAGTACAGCACTCTCTCAGTGCTGCCCCTCCAACAGTACAGCTCTCATTCAGTAATGCCCCACCAACAGTGCCGGCGCTCATTCAGTACTGACTCTCCGACAGTGCAGCGCTCCCTCAGTACTGCCCCTCCGACTGTGCAGTGCTCCCACAGTACTGCCCCTCCGACAGTGCGGCGCTCCCTCAGTACTGCTCCTCCGACAGTGCAACGCTCCCTCAGTACTGCCCCTCCGACAGTGCAGCGATCCCTCACTACTGGCACTGCGACAGTGCAGTGCTCCCTCAGTACTGCTCCACCGACAGTGCAGTGTTCCCTCAGTACTGCCGCTCCGACAGTGTGGCGCTCCCTCAGTACTGCCCCTCCGACAGTGCGGCACTCCCTCAGTACTGCCCCTCCGACAGTGCAGCACTCCCTCAGTACTGCCGCTCCGACAGTGTGGCGCTCCCTCAATACTGCCCCTCCAACAGTGAGGCGCTCCCTCAGCACTGCCCCCGACAGTACAGCACTCTCTCAGTGCTGCCCCTCCAACAGTACAGCTCTCATTCAGTAATGCCCCACCAACAGTGCCAGCGCTCATTCAGTACTGACTCTCCGACAGTGCAGCGCTCCCTCAGTACTGCCCCTCCGACTGTGCAGTGCTCCCACAGTACTGCCCCTCCGACAGTGCGGCGCTCCCTCAGTACTGCCCCTCCGACAGTGCGGCGCTCCCTCAGTACTGCCCCTCCGACTGTGCAGCACTCCGTCAGTAATGCCCGTCTGACAGTGCGGCACTCCCTCAGTACTGCCCCTCTGACAGTGCAGCGCCCCCTCAGTACTGCCCCTCCGACAGTGCAGCGCTCCCTCAGTACTGCCCCTCTGACAGTGCAGCGCTCCCTCAGTACTGTCCCCTCCGACAGTGCGGCGCTCCCTCAGTACTGCCCCTCCGACAGTGCGGCGCTCCCTCAGTAATGCCCCGCCAACAGTGCTGGCGCACCTTCAGTACTGCTGCTCCGACAGTGCAGCGCTCCCTTAGTACTGCCCCCTCTGACAGTATGGTGCTCCCTCAGTACTGCCACTCCGACAGTGCAGCGCACCCTCAGTACTGCCCATTCGACAGTGCAGCACTCCCTCAGTACTGCCGCTCCGATTGTGCGGCCCTTCCTCTTTTCTGCCCCTCCGACAGTGCAGCGCTCCCTCAGTGCTGCCCCTCCAACAGTACAGCTCTCTCTCAGTAATGCCCCTCCAACAGTGCCGGCGCTCGTCCAGTACTGCCCCTCCGACAGTGCAGCGCACCCTCAGTGCTGCCCCCTCCGACAGTGAAGTGCTCCCTCAGTACTGCCCCCTCCGACTGTGCAGCACTCCGTCAGTACTGCCCCTCCGACAGTGCAGCACTCCCTCAGTACTGCCGCTCCGACAGTGTGGCGCTCCCTCAGTACTGCCGCTCCGACAGTGTGGCGCTCCCTCAGTACTGCCTCTCCGACAGTGCGGCGCTCCCTCAGCACTGCCCCCGACAGTACAGCGCTCTCTCAGTGCTGCCCCTCCAGCAGTACAGCTCTCATTAGTAATGCCCCTCCAACAGTGCCGGCGCTCATTCAGCACTGACCATCCGACAGTGCAGCGCTCCCTCCATACTGCCCCTCCGACTGTGCAGCACTCCCTCAGTACTGCCCCTCCGACAGTGCAGTGCTCCCTCAGTGCTGCCCCTCCGACAGTGCGGCGCTCCCTCAGTACTGCCCCCTCTGACAGTATGGTGCTCCCTCAGTACTGCCCCTCCGACAGTGCGGCGCACCTTCAGTACTGCCCCTCCGACAGTGCAGCGCTCCCTCAGTACTGCCCCCTCTGACAGTATGGTGCTCCCTCAGTACTGCCCCTCCGACAGTGCGGCGCACCTTCAGTACTGCCCCTCCGACAGTGCAGCGCTCCTTCAGTACTGCCCCCTCTGACAGTATGGTGCTCCCTCAGTACTGCCCCTCCGACAGTGCGGCGCTCCCTCAGTACCACCCCTCCGAAAGTGCAGCGCTCCCTCAGTACTGCTACACTGACAGGGCAGTGCTCCCTCAGTACTGGCCCTCCGACAGTGCGGCGCTCCCTCAGTACTGCCGCACCGACAGAGCGGCACTCCCTCAGTAATGCCTCTCCGACAGTGCAGCGCTCCCTCAGTACTGCCCCTCCGACAGTGCGGCGCTCCCTCAGTACTGCTGCTCCGACAGTGCAGCTCTCCCTCTGTACTACCCCTCCGACAGTGCAGCGCCCCCTCAGTACTGCCCCTCCGACAGTGCGGTGCTCCCTCAGTACTGCCCCTTCGACAGTGCGGCGCTCCATCAGTACTGCCCCTCTGACTGTACAGCACTCCCTCAGAACTGCCGCTGACAGTGCAGCGCTCCCTCAGTTCTGCCCCTCTGACAGTGAAGTACTCCCTCAGTACTGCCCCTCCGACAGTGCAGCGCTCCCTCAGTACTGCCCCTCTGACAGTGCAGCGCTCCCTCAGTACTGCCCCTCCGACAGTGCGGCACTCCCTCAGTACTGCCCCTCCGACAGTGCAGCACTCCCTCAGTACTGCCGCTCCGACAGTGTGGTGCTCTCTCAGTACTGCCCCTCTGACAGTGCGGCGCTCCCTCAGTACTGCCCCTCCGACAGTGCGGCGCTCCCTCAGTACTGCCCCTCCGACAGTGCGACGCTCCCTCAGTACTGCCCCTCCGACTGTGCAGCACTCCATCAGTACTGCCCCTCCGACAGTGGGGCGCTCCCTCAGTACTGCCCCTCTGACAGTGCAGCGCCCCCTCAGTACTGCCCCTCCGACAGTGCAGCGCTCCCTCAGTACTGCCCCTCCGACAGTGCGGCGCTCCCTCAGTACTGCCCCTCCGACAGTGCAGCACTCCCACAGTACAGCCACTCCAACATTACAGCGCTCCCTCAGTAATGCCCCGCCAACAGTGCTGGCGCACCTTCAGTACTGCCCCTCCGACAGTGCAGCGCTCCCTCTGTACTACCCCTCCGACAGTGCAGCGCTCCCTCTGTACTACCCCTCCGATAGTGCGGTGCTCCATCAGTACTGCCGCTCCGATTGTGCGGCCCTTCCTCTTCACTGCCCCTCCAACAGTGCAGCTCTCTCTCAGTAATGCCCCTCCAACAGTGCCGGCGCTCGTCCAGTACTGCCCCACTGACAATGCAGCACTCCCTCAGTACTGCCCCTCCGACTGTGCAGCGCTCCCACAGTACTGCCCCTCCGACAGTGCGGCGCTCCCTCAGTACTGCCCCTCTGACAGTGCAGCACTCCGTCATTACTGCCCCTCCGACAGTGCGACGCTCCCTCAGTACTGCCCCTCCGACTGTGCAGCACTCCGTCATTACTGCCCCTCCGACAGTGCGGCGCTCCCTCAGTACTGCCCGTCTGACAGTGCAGTGCCCCCTCAGTACTGCCCCTCCGACAGTGCTGCGCTCCCTCAGTACTGCCCCTCCGACAGTGCACTCCCACAGTACAGCCACTCCAACAGTACAGCGCTCCCTCGGTAATGCCCCGCCAACAGTGCTGGCGCACCTTCAGTACTGCCCCTCCGACAGTGCAGTGCTCCCTCAGTACTGCCCCCTCTGACAGTATGGTGCTCCCTCAGTACTGCCTCTCCGACAGTGCGGCGCTCCCTCAGTACTGCTCCACCGACAGGGCAGTGTTCCCTCAGTACTGCCCCTCCGACAGTGCAGCACTCCCTCAGTACTGCCGCTCCGACAGTGTGGCGCTCTCTCAGTACTGCCCCTCTGACAGTGCGGTGCTCCCTCAGCACGGCCCCCGACAGTACAGCGCTCTCTCAGTGCTGCCCCTCCAACAGTACAGCTCTCATTCAGTAATGCCCCTCCAACAGTGCCGGCGCTCATTCAGTACTGACTCTCCAACAGTGCAGCGCTCCCTCAGTACTGCCCCTCCGACTGTGCAGCGCTCCCACAGTACTGCCCCTCCGACAGTGCGGCGCTCCCTCAGTACTGCCCCTCCGACAGTGCGACGCTCCCTCAGTACTGCCCCTCCGACTGTGCAGCACTCCGTCATTCCTGCCCCTCCGACAGTGCGGCGCTCCCTCAGTACTGCCCCTCTGACAGTGCAGTGCCCCCTCAGTACTGCCCCTCCGACAGTGCAGCGCTCCCTCAGTGCTGCCCCTCCGACAGTGCAGCGCTCCCTCAGTACTGTCCCCTCCGACAGTGCGGCGCTCCTTCAGTACTGCCCCTCCGACAGTGCAGCACTCCCACAGTACTGCCCCTCCGACAGTGCGGCGTTCCCTCAGTACTGCCCCTCCGACAGTGCGACGCTCCCTCAGTACTGCCCCTCCGACTGTGCAGCACTCCGTCATTACTGCCCCTCCGACAGTGCGGCGCTCCCTCAATACTGCCCCTCTGACAGTGCAGTGCCCCCTCAGTACTGCCCCTCTGACAGCGCAGCGCTCCCTCAGTGCTGCCCCTCCGACAGTGCAGCGCTCCCTCAGTACTGTCCCCTCCGACAGTGCGGCGCACCCTCAGTACTGCCCCTCCAACAGTGTAGCACTCCCACAGTACAGCCACTCCAACAGTACAGTGCTCCCTCAGTAATGCCCCACCAACAGTGCTGGCGCACCTTCAGTACTGCCCCTCCGACAGTGCAGCGCTCCCTCAGTACTGCCCCCTCTGACAGTATGGTGCACCCTCAGTACTGCCTCTCCGACAGTGCGGCGCTCCCTCAGCACTGCCCATTCGAGAGTGCGGCGCTCCCTCAGTACTGCCCCTCCGACAGTGCGGCGCTCCCTCAGTAATGCCCCGCCAACAGTGCTGGCGCACCTTCAGTACTGCTGCTCCGACAGTGCAGCGCTCCCTTAGTACTGCCCCCTCTGACAGTATGGTGCTCCCTCAGTACTGCCACTCCGACAGTGCAGCGCACCCTCAGTACTGCCCATTCGACAGTGCAGCACTCCCTCAGTACTGCCGCTCCGATTGTGCGGCCCTTCCTCTTTTCTGCCCCTCCGACAGTGCAGCGCTCCCTCAGTGCTGCCCCTCCAACAGTACAGCTCTCTCTCAGTAATGCCCCTCCAACAGTGCCGGCGCTCGTCCAGTACTGCCCCTCCGACAGTGCAGCGCACCCTCAGTGCTGCCCCCTCCGACAGTGAAGTGCTCCCTCAGTACTGCCCCCTCCGACTGTGCAGCACTCCGTCAGTACTGCCCCTCCGACAGTGCAGCACTCCCTCAGTACTGCCGCTCCGACAGTGTGGCGCTCCCTCAGTACTGCCGCTCCGACAGTGTGGCGCTCCCTCAGTACTGCCTCTCCGACAGTGCGGCGCTCCCTCAGCACTGCCCCCGACAGTACAGCGCTCTCTCAGTGCTGCCCCTCCAACAGTACAGCTCTCATTAGTAATGCCCCTCCAACAGTGCCGGCGCTCATTCAGCACTGACCATCCGACAGTGCAGCGCTCCCTCCATACTGCCCCTCCGACTGTGCAGCACTCCCTCAGTACTGCCCCTCCGACAGTGCAGTGCTCCCTCAGTGCTGCCCCTCCGACAGTGCGGCGCTCCCTCAGTACTGCCCCCTCTGACAGTATGGTGCTCCCTCAGTACTGCCCCTCCGACAGTGCGGCGCACCTTCAGTACTGCCCCTCCGACAGTGCAGCGCTCCCTCAGTACTGCCCCCTCTGACAGTATGGTGCTCCCTCAGTACTGCCCCTCCGACAGTGCGGCGCACCTTCAGTACTGCCCCTCCGACAGTGCAGCGCTCCTTCAGTACTGCCCCCTCTGACAGTATGGTGCTCCCTCAGTACTGCCCCTCCGACAGTGCGGCGCTCCCTCAGTACTGCCCATTCGACAGTGCAGTGCCCCCTCAGTACTGCCCCTCCGACAGTGCAGCGCTCCCTCAGTACTGCCCCC
Source organism: Somniosus microcephalus (assembly GCF_052327205.1). NCBI lineage: Eukaryota > Metazoa > Chordata > Chondrichthyes > Squaliformes > Somniosidae > Somniosus > Somniosus microcephalus. Next base: position 58,950,661 of record NW_028225181.1, read on the forward strand.
TCTGACAGTATGGTGCTCCCTCAGTACTGCCCCTCCGACAGTGCGGCGCTCCCTCAGTACTGCCCATTCGACAGTGCAGTGCCCCCTCAGTACTGCCCCTCCGACAGTGCGGCGCTCCCTCAGTACTGCCCATTCGACAGTGCAGTGCCCCCTCAGTACTGCCCCTCCGACAGTGCGGCGCTCCCTCAGTACTGCTCCACCCACAGGGCAGCGCTCCCTCAGTACTGCCCCTCCGACAGTGCAGCACTCCCTCATTACTGGCCCTCCGACAGTGCGGTGCTCCCTCAGTACTGCCCCTCTGACAGTGCAGTGCTCCCTCAGTACTGCCCCTCCAACAATACAGCTCTCCCTCAGTAATACCCCTCCAACAGTGCCGGCGCTCATTCAGTACTGCCCCTCCGACGGTGCAGCGCTCCCTCAGTACTGCCCCTCCGACAGTGCGGTGCTCCCTCAGTACTGCCCCTCTGACAGTGCAGTGCTCCCTCAGTACTGCCCCTCCAACAGTGCAGCGCTCCCTCAGTACTGCCCCTCCGACAGTGCAGTGCTCCCTCAGTACTGCCCCTCTGACAGTGCAGTGCTCCCTCAGTACTGCCCCTCCGACAGTGCAGTGCTCCCTCAGTACTGCCCCTCCGACTGTGCGGTGCTCCATCAGTACTGCCCCTCTGACTGTACAGCGCTCCCTCAGAACTGCCGCTGACAGTGCAGCGCTCCCTCAGTTCTGCCCCTCCAACAGTGAAGTACTCCCTCAGTACTGCCCCTCCGACTGTGCAGCACTCTGTCAGTACTGCCCTTCTGACAGTGCGGCACTCCCTCAGCACTGCTCCACCAACAGTGCAGTGTTCCCTCAGTACTGCCGCTCTGACAGTGTGGCGTCCCTCAGTACTGCCCCTCCGACAGTGCAGCACTCCCTCAGTACTGCCCCTCCGACAGTGCAGCACTCCCTCAGCACTGCCGCTCCGACAGTGTGGCGCTCTCTCAGCACTGCCCCTCTGACAGTGCGGCGCTCCCTTAGCACTGCCCCCGACAGTACAGCGCTCTCTCAGTGCTGCCCCTCCAACAGTGCCGGCGCTCATTCAGTACTGACTCTCCGACAGTGCAGCGCTCCCTCAGTACTGCCCCTCCGACTGTGCAGCGCTCCCACAGTACTGCCCCTCCGACTGTGCAGCACTCCGTCAGTACTGCCCCTCCGACAGTGCGGCGCTCCCTCAGTACTGCCCCTCCGACAATGCAGCGCTCCCTCAGTACTGCCCCTCCGACAGTGCAGTGCTCCCTCAGTACGGTCCCCTCCGACAGTGCGGTGCTCCCTCAGTACTGCCCCTCCGACAGTGCTGCACTCCCACAGTACAGCCACTCCAACAGCACAGCGCTCCCTCAGTAATGCCCCGCCAACAGTGCTGGCGCACCTTCAGTACTGCCCCTCCGACAGTGCAGCGCTCCCTCAGTACTGCCCCCTCTGACAGTATGGTGCTCCCTCAGTTCTGCCCCTCCGACAGTGCGGCGCTCCCTCAGTACTGCCCATTCGACAGTGCAGTGCCCCCTCAGTACTGCCCCTCCGACAGTGCGGCGCTCCCTCAGTACCACCCCTCCGAAAGTGCAGCGCTCCCTCAGTACTGCTACACTGACAGGGCAGTGCTCCCTCAGTACTGGCCCTCCGACAGTGCGGCGCTCCCTCAGTACTGCCGCACCGACAGAGCGGCACTCCCTCAGTAATGCCTCTCCGACAGTGCAGCGCTCCCTCAGTACTGCCCCTCCGACAGTGCGGCGCTCCCTCAGTACTGCTGCTCCGACAGTGCAGCGCTCCCTCTGTACTACCCCTCCGACAGTGCAGCGCCCCCTCAGTACTGCCCCTCCGACAGTGCGGTGCTCCCTCAGTACTGCCCCTTCGACAGTGCGGCGCTCCATCAGTACTGCCCCTCTGACTGTACAGCACTCCCTCAGAACTGCCGCTGACAGTGCAGCGCTCCCTCAGTTCTGCCCCTCTGACAGTGAAGTACTCCCTCAGTACTGCCCCTCCGACAGTGCAGCGCTCCCTCAGTACTGCCCCTCTGACAGTGCAGCGCTCCCTCAGTACTGCCCCTCCGACAGTGCGGCACTCCCTCAGTACTGCCCCTCCGACAGTGCAGCACTCCCTCAGTACTGCCGCTCCGACAGTGTGGTGCTCTCTCAGTACTGCCCCTCTGACAGTGCGGCGCTCCCTCAGTACTGCCCCTCCGACAGTGCGGCGCTCCCTCAGTACTGCCCCTCCGACAGTGCGACGCTCCCTCAGTACTGCCCCTCCGACTGTGCAGCACTCCATCAGTACTGCCCCTCCGACAGTGGGGCGCTCCCTCAGTACTGCCCCTCTGACAGTGCAGCGCCCCCTCAGTACTGCCCCTCCGACAGTGCAGCGCTCCCTCAGTACTGCCCCTCCGACAGTGCGGCGCTCCCTCAGTACTGCCCCTCCGACAGTGCAGCACTCCCACAGTACAGCCACTCCAACATTACAGCGCTCCCTCAGTAATGCCCCGCCAACAGTGCTGGCGCACCTTCAGTACTGCCCCTCCGACAGTGCAGCGCTCCCTCTGTACTACCCCTCCGACAGTGCAGCGCTCCCTCTGTACTACCCCTCCGATAGTGCGGTGCTCCATCAGTACTGCCGCTCCGATTGTGCGGCCCTTCCTCTTCACTGCCCCTCCAACAGTGCAGCTCTCTCTCAGTAATGCCCCTCCAACAGTGCCGGCGCTCGTCCAGTACTGCCCCACTGACAATGCAGCACTCCCTCAGTACTGCCCCTCCGACTGTGCAGCGCTCCCACAGTACTGCCCCTCCGACAGTGCGGCGCTCCCTCAGTACTGCCCCTCTGACAGTGCAGCACTCCGTCATTACTGCCCCTCCGACAGTGCGACGCTCCCTCAGTACTGCCCCTCCGACTGTGCAGCACTCCGTCATTACTGCCCCTCCGACAGTGCGGCGCTCCCTCAGTACTGCCCGTCTGACAGTGCAGTGCCCCCTCAGTACTGCCCCTCCGACAGTGCTGCGCTCCCTCAGTACTGCCCCTCCGACAGTGCACTCCCACAGTACAGCCACTCCAACAGTACAGCGCTCCCTCGGTAATGCCCCGCCAACAGTGCTGGCGCACCTTCAGTACTGCCCCTCCGACAGTGCAGTGCTCCCTCAGTACTGCCCCCTCTGACAGTATGGTGCTCCCTCAGTACTGCCTCTCCGACAGTGCGGCGCTCCCTCAGTACTGCTCCACCGACAGGGCAGTGTTCCCTCAGTACTGCCCCTCCGACAGTGCAGCACTCCCTCAGTACTGCCGCTCCGACAGTGTGGCGCTCTCTCAGTACTGCCCCTCTGACAGTGCGGTGCTCCCTCAGCACGGCCCCCGACAGTACAGCGCTCTCTCAGTGCTGCCCCTCCAACAGTACAGCTCTCATTCAGTAATGCCCCTCCAACAGTGCCGGCGCTCATTCAGTACTGACTCTCCAACAGTGCAGCGCTCCCTCAGTACTGCCCCTCCGACTGTGCAGCGCTCCCACAGTACTGCCCCTCCGACAGTGCGGCGCTCCCTCAGTACTGCCCCTCCGACAGTGCGACGCTCCCTCAGTACTGCCCCTCCGACTGTGCAGCACTCCGTCATTCCTGCCCCTCCGACAGTGCGGCGCTCCCTCAGTACTGCCCCTCTGACAGTGCAGTGCCCCCTCAGTACTGCCCCTCCGACAGTGCAGCGCTCCCTCAGTGCTGCCCCTCCGACAGTGCAGCGCTCCCTCAGTACTGTCCCCTCCGACAGTGCGGCGCTCCTTCAGTACTGCCCCTCCGACAGTGCAGCACTCCCACAGTACTGCCCCTCCGACAGTGCGGCGTTCCCTCAGTACTGCCCCTCCGACAGTGCGACGCTCCCTCAGTACTGCCCCTCCGACTGTGCAGCACTCCGTCATTACTGCCCCTCCGACAGTGCGGCGCTCCCTCAATACTGCCCCTCTGACAGTGCAGTGCCCCCTCAGTACTGCCCCTCTGACAGCGCAGCGCTCCCTCAGTGCTGCCCCTCCGACAGTGCAGCGCTCCCTCAGTACTGTCCCCTCCGACAGTGCGGCGCTCCCTCAGTACTGCCCCTCCAACAGTGTAGCACTCCCACAGTACAGCCACTCCAACAGTACAGTGCTCCCTCAGTAATGCCCCACCAACAGTGCTGGCGCACCTTCAGTACTGCCCCTCCGACAGTGCAGCGCTCCCTCAGTACTGCCCCCTCTGACAGTATGGTGCACCCTCAGTACTGCCTCTCCGACAGTGCGGCGCTCCCTCAGCACTGCCCATTCGACAGTGCAGTGCCCCCTCAGTACTGCCCCTCCGACAGTGCAGCGCACCCTCAGTACTGCTCCACCGACAGGGCAGTGCTCCCTCAGTACTGGCCCTCCGACAGTGCAGCGCTCCCTCAGTACTGCCTCTCCGACAGTGCAGCGCTCTCTCAGTGCTGCCCTCCAACAATACAGCTCTCCCTCAGTAATACCCCTCCAACAGTGCCGGCGCTCATTCATTACTGCCCCTCCGACGGTGCAGCGCTCCCTCAGTACTGCCCCCTCCGACAGTGCAGCGCGACCTCAGTACTGCCCCTCTGACAGTGCAGCGCTCCCTCAGTACTGCCCCTCCGACAGTGCAGCGCTCCCTCAGTACTGCCCCTCCGACAGTGCGGCGCTCCCTCAGTACTGCCCCTCCAACAGTGCGGCGCTCCCTCAGTACTGCCCCTCCAACAGTGCGGCGCTCCCTCAGTACTGCCGCTCCAATTGTGCGGCGCTTCCTCTTTACTGCCCCTCCGACAGTGCAGCGCTCCCTCTGTACTACCCCTCCGATAGTGCGGTGCTCCATCAGTACTGCCGCTCCGATTGTGCGGCCCTTCCTCTTCACTGCCCCTCCAACAGTGCAGCTCTCTCTCAGTAATGCCCCTCCAACAGTGCCGGCGCTCGTCCAGTACTGCCCCACTGACAATGCAGCACTCCCTCAGTACTGCCCCTCCGACTGTGCAGCGCTCCCACAGTACTGCCCCTCCGACAGTGCGGCACTCCCTCAGTACTGCCCCTCTGACAGTGCAGCACTCCGTCATTACTGCCCCTCCGACAGTGCGACGCTCCCTCAGTACTGCCCCTCCGACTGTGCAGCACTCCGTCATTACTGCCCCTCCGACAGTGCGGCGCTCCCTCAGTACTGCCCGTCTGACAGTGCAGTGCCCCCTCAGTACTGCCCCTCCGACAGTGCTGCGCTCCCTCAGTACTGCCCCTCCGACAGTGCACTCCCACAGTACAGCCACTCCAACAGTACAGCGCTCCCTCGGTAATGCCCCGCCAACAGTGCTGGCGCACCTTCAGTACTGCCCCTCCGACAGTGCAGTGCTCCCTCAGTACTGCCCCCTCTGACAGTATGGTGCTCCCTCAGTACTGCCTCTCCGACAGTGCGGCGCTCCCTCAGTACTGCTCCACCGACAGGGCAGTGTTCCCTCAGTACTGCCCCTCCGACAGTGCAGCACTCCCTCAGTACTGCCGCTCCGACAGTGTGGCGCTCTCTCAGTACTGCCCCTCTGACAGTGCGGTGCTCCCTCAGCACGGCCCCCGACAGTACAGCGCTCTCTCAGTGCTGCCCCTCCAACAGTACAGCTCTCATTCAGTAATGCCCCTCCAACAGTGCCGGCGCTCATTCAGTACTGACTCTCCAACAGTGCAGCGCTCCCTCAGTACTGCCCCTCCGACTGTGCAGCGCTCCCACAGTACTGCCCCTCCGACAGTGCGGCGCTCCCTCAGTACTGCCCCTCCGACAGTGCGACGCTCCCTCAGTACTGCCCCTCCGACTGTGCAGCACTCCGTCATTCCTGCCCCTCCGACAGTGCGGCGCTCCCTCAGTACTGCCCCTCTGACAGTGCAGTGCCCCCTCAGTACTGCCCCTCCGACAGTGCAGCGCTCCCTCAGTGCTGCCCCTCCGACAGTGCAGCGCTCCCTCAGTACTGTCCCCTCCGACAGTGCGGCGCTCCTTCAGTACTGCCCCTCCGACAGTGCAGCACTCCCACAGTACTGCCCCTCCGACAGTGCGGCGTTCCCTCAGTACTGCCCCTCCGACAGTGCGACGCTCCCTCAGTACTGCCCCTCCGACTGTGCAGCACTCCGTCATTACTGCCCCTCCGACAGTGCGGCGCTCCCTCAATACTGCCCCTCTGACAGTGCAGTGCCCCCTCAGTACTGCCCCTCTGACAGCGCAGCGCTCCCTCAGTGCTGCCCCTCCGACAGTGCAGCGCTCCCTCAGTACTGTCCCCTCCGACAGTGCGGCGCTCCCTCAGTACTGCCCCTCCAACAGTGTAGCACTCCCACAGTACAGCCACTCCAACAGTACAGTGCTCCCTCAGTAATGCCCCACCAACAGTGCTGGCGCACCTTCAGTACTGCCCCTCCGACAGTGCAGCGCTCCCTCAGTACTGCCCCCTCTGACAGTATGGTGCACCCTCAGTACTGCCTCTCCGACAGTGCGGCGCTCCCTCAGCACTGCCCATTCGACAGTGCAGTGCCCCCTCAGTACTGCCCCTCCGACAGTGCAGCGCACCCTCAGTACTGCTCCACCGACAGGGCAGTGCTCCCTCAGTACTGGCCCTCCGACAGTGCAGCGCTCCCTCAGTACTGCCTCTCCGACAGTGCAGCGCTCTCTCAGTGCTGCCCTCCAACAATACAGCTCTCCCTCAGTAATACCCCTCCAACAGTGCCGGCGCTCATTCATTACTGCCCCTCCGACGGTGCAGCGCTCCCTCAGTACTGCCCCCTCCGACAGTGCAGCGCGACCTCAGTACTGCCCCTCTGACAGTGCAGCGCTCCCTCAGTACTGCCCCTCCGACAGTGCAGCGCTCCCTCAGTACTGCCCCTCCGACAGTGCGGCGCTCCCTCAGTACTGCCCCTCCAACAGTGCGGCGCTCCCTCAGTACTGCCCCTCCAACAGTGCGGCGCTCCCTCAGTACTGCCGCTCCAATTGTGCGGCGCTTCCTCTTTACTGCCCCTCCGACAGTGCAGCGCTCCCTCAGTGCTGCCCCTCCAACAGTACAGCTCTCTCTCAGTAATGCCCCTCCAACAGTGCCGGCGCTCGTCCAGTACTGCCCCTCTGACAATGCAGCGCACCCTCAGTACTGCCCCCTCAGACAATGCGGCACCCCCTCAGTACTGCTTCTCTGACAGTGCAGCGCTTCCTTAGTACTGCCCCTTCGACAGTGCGGCGCTCCATCAGTACTGCCCCTCTGACTGTACAGCGCTCCCTCAGAACTGCCGCTGACAGTGCAGCGCTCCCTCAGTTCTGCTCCTCCGACAGTGCGGCGCTCCGTCAGTAATGCCCCTCTGACAGTGCAGCACCCCCTCAGTACTGCCCCTCCGACAGTGCAGCGCTCCCTCAGTACTGCCCCTCCGACAGTGCAGCGCTCCCTCAGTACTGCCCCCTCCGACAGTGCGGCGCTCCCACAGTACTGCCCCACCGAAAGTGCGGCGCTCCCTCAGTACTGCCCGTCTGACAGTGCAGTGCCCCCTCAGTACTGCCCCTCCGACAGTGCTGCGCTCCCTCAGTACTGCCCCTCCGACAGTGCACTCCCACAGTACAGCCACTCCAACAGTACAGCGCTCCCTCAGTAATGCCCCGCCAACAGTGCTGGCGCACCTTCAGTACTGCCCCTCCGACAATGCAGCGCTCCCTCAGTACTGCCCCCTCTGACAGTATGGTGCTCCCTCAGTACTGCCTCTCCGACAGTGCGGCGCTCCCTCAGTCCTGCCCATTCGACAGTGCAGTGCCCCCTCAGTACTGCCCCTCCGACAGTGCAGCGCACCCTCAGTACTGCTCCACCAACAGGGCAGTGTTCCCTCAGTACTGCCCCTCTGACAGTGCGGCACTCCCTCAGTACTGCCCCTCCGACAGTGCAGCACTCCCTCAGTACTGCCGCTCCGACAGTGTGGCGCTCTCTCAGTACTGCCCCTCTGACAGTGCGGCGCTCCCTCAGCACTGCCCCCAGCAGTACAGCGCTCTCTCAGTGCTGCCCCTCCAACAGTACAGCTCTCATTCAGTAATGCCCCTCCAACAGTGCCGGCGCTCATTCAGTACTGACTCTCCAACAGTGCAGCGCTCCCTCAGTACTGCCCCTCCGACTGTGCAGCGCTCCCACAGTACTGCCCCTCCAACAGTGCGGCGCTCCCTCAGTACTGCCCCTCCGACAGTGCGACGCTCCTTCAGTACTGCCCCTCCGACTGTGCAGCACTCCGTCATTACTGCCCCTCCGACAGTGCGGCGCTCCCTCAGTACTGCCCCTCTGACAGTGCAGTGCCCCCTCAGTACTGCCCCTCCGACAGTGCAGCGCTCCCTCAGTGCTGCCCCTCCAACAGTGCAGCGCTCCCTCAGTACTGTCCCCTCCGACAGTGCGGCGCTCCCTCAGTACTGCCCCTCCGACAGTGCAGCACTCCCACAGTACTGCCCCTCCGACAGTGCGGCGTTCCCTCAGTACTGCCCCTCCGACTGTGCAGCACTCCGTCATTACTGCCCCTCCGACAGTGCGGCGCTCCCTCAGTACTGCCCCTCTGACAGTGCAGTGCCCCCTCAGTACTGCCCCTCTGACAGTGCAGCGCTCCCTCAGTGCTGCCCCTCCGACAGTGCAGCACTCCCACAGTACAGCCACTCCAACAGTACAGCGCTCCCTCAGTAATGCCCCGCCAACAGTGCTGGCGCACCTTCAGTACTGCCCCTCCGACAGTGCAGCGCTCCCTCAGTACTGCCCATTCGACAGTGCAGTGACCCCTCAGTACTGCCTCTCCGACAGTGCGGCGCTCCCTCAGCACTGCCCATTCGACAGTGCAGCGCTCCCTCAGTACTACCGCTCCGACTGTGCGGCGCTCCTTCAGTACTGCCTCTCCGACAGTGCAGCGCTCCCTCAGTACTGCCTCTCCGACAGTGCAGCGCTCCCTCAGTAATGCCCCTCCAACAGTGCCAGCGCTCGTCCAGTACTGCCCCCTCAGACAATGCGGCACTCCCTCAGTACTGCTTCTCTGACAGTGCAGCGCTTCCTTAGTACTGCCCCTTCGACAGTGCGGCGCTCCATCAGTACTGCCCCTCTGACTGTACAGCGCTCCCTCAGAACTGCCGCTGACAGTGCAGCGCTCCCTCAGTTCTGCCCCTCCGACAGTGCGGCGCTCCGTCAGTAATGCCCCTCTGACAGTGCAGCACCCCCTCAGTACTGCCCCTCCGACAGTGCAGCGCTCCCTCAGTGCTGCCCCTCCGACAGTGCAGCGCTCCCTCAGTACTGCCCCCTCCGACAGCGCGGCGCTCCCACAGTACTGCCCCACCGAAAGTGCGGCGCTCCCTCAGTACTGCCACTCCAACAGTACAGCGCTCCCTCAGTGCTGCCCCTCCAACAGTACAGTGCTCCCTCAGTAATGCCCCGCCAACAGTGCTGGCGCACCTTCAGTACTGCCCCTCCGACAGAGCAGCGCTCCCTCAGTACTGCCCCTCCGACTGTGCAGCGCTCCCACAGTACTGCCCCTCTGACAGTGTGGCGCTCCCTCAGTACTGCCTCTCCGACAGTGCGGCGCTCCCTCAGTACTGCCCTACGACTGTGCAGCCCTCTGTCAGTACTGCCCCTCCGACAGTGCTGCGTTCCCTCAGTACTGCCCCTCTGACAATGCAGCGCCCCCTCAGTACTGCCCCTCCGACAGTGCAGCGCTCCCTCAGTACTGCCGCTCCGACAGTGCAGCGCTCCCTCAGTACTGCCCCCTCCGACAGTGCGGCGCTCCCTTCAGTACTGCCCCTCCGACAGTGCAGCACTCCCACAGTACTGCCACTCCAACAGTACAGCGCTCCCTCAGTAATGCCCCGCCAAAAGTGCTGGCGCACCTTCAGTACTGCCCCTCCGACAGTGCAGCGCTCCCTCAGTACTGCCCCCTCTGACAGTATGGTGCTCCCTCAGTTCTGCCCCTCCGACAGTGCGGTGCTCCCTCAGTACTGCCCATTCGTCAGTGCAGTGCCCCCTCAGTACTGCCCCTCCGACAGTGCAGTGCACCCTCAGTACTGCTCCACCGACAGGGCAGTGTTCCCTCAGTACTGCCCCTCCGACAGTGCAGCTCCCCCTCAGTACTGCCCCTCCGACAGTGCGGCGCTCCCTCAGTACCGCCCCTCCGAAAGTGCAGCGCTCCCTCAGTACCGCCCCTCCGAAAGTGCAGTGCTCCCTCAGTATTGGCCCGCCGACAGTGCGGCACTCCTTCAGTACTGCCCCTCTGACAGTGCAACGCTCTTTCAGTGCTGCCTCTCCAAAAATACAACTCTCCCTCAGTAATACCCCTCCAACAGTGCCGGCGCTCATTCATTACTGCCCCTCCGATGGTGCAGCGCTCCCTCAGTACTGCCCCTCTGACAGTGCAGCGGAGCTCCCTCAGTACTCCCCTCCGACCTTGCAGCGCTCCCTCAGTACTGCCCCTCCGACAGTGCAGCGCTCCCTCAGTACTGCCCCTCCGACAGTGCCGCGTTCCCTCAGTACTGCCGCTCCGATGGTGCGGCGCTCCCTCTGTACTGCCCCTCCGACAGTCAGCACTCCCTCAGTACTGCCCCTCCGACAGTGCGGCGCTCCCTCAGTACTGCCGCTCTGATTGTGCGGCGCTCCATCTGTACTGCCCCTCCGACAGTCAGCACTCCCTCAGTACTGCCCCTCCGACAGTGCGGCGCTCCCTCAGTACTGCCCCTCTGACAGTGCAGCGCTCCCTCAGTACTGCCCCTCCGACCTTGCAGCGCTCCCTCAGTACTGCCCCTCCGACAGTGCCGCGTTCCCTCAGTACTGCCGCTCCGATGGTGCGGCGCTCCCTCTGTACTGCCCCTCCGACAGTCAGCACTCCCTCAGTACTGCCCCTCCGACAGTGCGGCGCTCCCTCAGTACTGCCGCTCTGATTGTGCGGCGCTCCATCTGTACTGCCCCTCCGACAGTCAGCACTCACTCAGTACTGCCCCTCCGACAGTGCAGCGCTCCCTCAGTGCTGCCCCTCCAACAGTACAGCTCTCTCTCAGTAATGCCCCTCCAACAGTGCCGGCGCTCGTCCAGTGCTGCCCCTCCGACAGTGCAGCGCACACTCAGTACTGCCCTTTCCGACAGTGCTGCGTTCCCTCTGTACTGCCCCTCCGACAGTGTGGCGCTCCCTCAGTACTGCCCCTCTGACAGTGCGGCGCTCCCTCAGTACTGCCCCTCTGACAGTGCGGCGTTCCCTCAGTACTGCCCTTCCGACAGTGCGGCACTCCCTCAGTACTGCCCCTCCGACAGTGCAGCGCTCCCTCAGTACTGCCCCTCCGATAGTGCAGCGCTGCCTCAGTGCTGCCCCTCTGACATTGCAGCGCTTCCTTAGTACTGCCCCTGCGACAGTGCAGCTCTCCCTCAGTACTGCCCCTCTGACAGTACGGCGCTCCCTTAGTACTGCCCCTCCGACAGTGCAGCGCTCCCTCAGTACTGCCCCTCCGACAGTGCAGCACTCCCTCAGTGCTGCCCATTCTGACAGTGCAGCGCTCCCACAGTTCTGCCACTCTGACAGGGCAGCACTCCCTCAGTACTGCCCCTCTGACAGTGCAGCGCTCCCTCAGTACTGCCCCTCTGACAGTGCGGCGCTCCCTCAGTACTCCCGCTCCGACTCTGCGGCGTTCCCTCAGTCATGCCCCTCCGACAGTGCGGCGCTCCCTCAGTACTGCCCTCCGACAGTGCAGCGCTCCCTCAGTACTGCCCCTCCGACAGTGCGGTGCTCCCTCAGTACTGCCCCTCCGACAGTGCGGCGCTCCCTCAGTACTGCCCCTTCGACAGTGCGGCGCTCACTCAGCACTACCCCTCCGACAGTGCAGCACTCCCTCAGTACTGCCCCTCCGACAGTGCGGTGCTCCCTCAGTACTGCCCCTCCGACAGTGCGGTGCTCCCTCAGTACTGCCCCTCCGACAGTGCGGCGCTCCCTCAGTACTGCCCCTTCGACAGTGCGGCGCTCACTCAGCACTACCCCTCCGACAGTGCAGCACTCCCTCAGTACTGCCCCTCCGACAGTGCGGCGCTCCCTCTGTACTGCCCCTCCGACAGTGCAGCGCTCCCTCAGTACTGCCCCTCCGAAAGTTCAGCGCTTCCTCAGTACTGCTCCACCGACACGGCAGTGCTCCCTCAGTACTGGCCCTCTGACAGTGCAGCGCTCCCTCAGTACTGGCCCTCCGACAGTGCAGCGCTCTCTCAGTACTGCCGCTCCGACAGTGCGGCGCTCCTTCAGTACTGCCCCTCCGACAGTGCGGCGCTCCCTCAGTACTGCCCCTCCGACAGTGCAGCGCTCCCGCAGTACTGCACCTCCAACAGTGCGGCTCTCCCTCAGTGCTGCCCGTCCAACAATACAGCTCTCCCTCAGTAATGCCCCTCCAAAAGTGCCGGCGATCATTCAGTACTGCCCCTCCGACAGTGCAGCGCCCCCTCAGTACTGCCCCCCCTGACAGTGCAGCGCTCCCTCAGTACTGCCCCTCCGACAGTGCGGCGCTCCCTCAGTACTGCCCCTCCGACAGTGCGGCGCTCCCTCAGTACTGCCCCTCCGACAGTGCAGCGCTCCCTCAGTACTGCCCCTCCGACAGTGCGGCGCTCCCTCAGTACTGCCCCTCTGACAGTGCAGCGCTCCCTCAGCACTGCCGCTCCGACAGTGCGGCACTCCCTCAGTACTGACCCTCCAACAGTGCAGCACTCCCTTAGTACTGCCTGTAAGACCCATAAAAGCTTAAGAAAATACTTTAAAATAGTGGCTAAATGGCATAATACAGTTCATTTACCTGACCGACTTATTGTATTAAGAAACCCCCAATTTTCTTGCTCCAGTAGTATAGTCCGAGACACCCCCTTCATTCTTGCCACAATGGAACAGTCCCTAAGCCACACATGGGTGCAGCCATCTTACAGTTTTAAACTGCACGTGGTGAAAGAGGCAGAAGCTGTGAGGTTTGGAGCAATACAGTTTTTGACCGTGTTCGTTTATACGTGTTTGCTTTGTAATTCCGTTTGTTAAGTGTTATAGTAAACAGTTTAAAAGACAAAGCTACGTTTGGGAACGTTTTATTTCGACACGCGTCTACTCGATGTTAAAAGCCCCACAGCCCAGTGGCCTGCCTGTTTGGAAACTAAGAAGCGCCACTACATTAGTCAAAAGCTTGCTCCCTAAGAAGGAAGGGGCGGAATCGTCGGCGAACGTATACCCGAATGGTCACGGAGCCAGACGACAATATAAGAAAGCGAAGGTACAGTGACTGTTACTTGCTTTGTTCATTCTATTGAGAAGCTAAATAAGAGCTGCGGGTAAAATGGCCGAGGCCTTACGGAGCCAGGAGCTTCCCCCAGCCAGAAGGATTGCTGGCCAAAAGAGGGAAATAAAGCTCACCCCAAAGGCAATGGAAGAGAAGTTACATAGAAGCATAGGTGCAAGGAAGGCTAAATTAGCTCAGATAACTGGAAAAATGATAATTGATCGCCTCATGGAAGATAATGCTAATATTAAGAAAGCTGAAGACATAATGTATTACGATTTCTCCAAGCTGCATGAAGAGTTTAATGTACTCAATGAAGATGTACTAGCACTTCTGTCTGAAGAAGAGGGAAACGATGATCAGCACAACTGGTTTGATCTTAAATCAACCAGCATTAAGGACTGTATCAAGGCCACGGAACAGTGGATTTTAAAGATTCGACAAGATGCTGATACAGCAGAGAAAGATAAAGTTGACGATGAAGTCGGACCAGACGATAGCATTTCAGAGACTTCCGCCAGACCGAGCAAAAATCGAAAAGAAGGTAGCTCTGTTTCTGGACGCAGGTCAGTCGCTTCCACCACAAGCTCGTCGCGACGCATGAGAGCGGAGGCTGAACGGGCGGCGCTGATGGCGCGCGCAGCATCTTTAGCGGAGAAGCAAGCTCTTGAATGGGAAGAGGCCCAACTGCAGGTCCAACAGGCCCAACTGCAGGCCCAACAGGCCCAACTGCAGGCCCAAGTGCAGGCCCAACGGGCCCAGGTGCAGGCAAAGAAAAAACAGCTGGAGATAAAAACAGCTATCGAGGTCTCAGACGCCAGGTTGAGTGCGTACGAAGATTATGAAGGCTCACGGGATGGCGGGAGCCACTGCCAGTCAACGTTGTCACATAGAGTTGGATCCAGGGCACCTTCAAGAGTTACAACAGAGCCCGAAGGCAATCCCCTGGCATTACAGCGTGGAAGAGTGGCCTCTCCACTAACAGGAGCACGTGATGCTACCCCAGACGTCAGACGGTCTAGACTAGACCCTACTGATGACCACCAGAGGCCTGAAGACACAGGGAGAAGCCTATACCGAGTGATGCAATGTCAGAACGAAATTACAGAGATGCTTGTAAAACAACAGAATCTGTTTTGACTCCCTCAAAGAGACATACCAGTGTTCCAAGGCGACCCACTCAAGTATAAGCCCTTCATCAGATCCTTTGAACAAGCCATTGACTCCAAAACAGAGAGCAGCAGTGATAAGTTGTACTACCTGGGACAGTACACCAGTGGTAAACCACAAGACCTGGTCAGAAGCTGTGAACACATGAGACCGGACCGGGGATACATAGAAGCCAGGAAGTTGCTGCAGGAGCACTATGGTAACGAGCTGAAGATAGCCACTGCATATATCGAAAAGGCTACCAAGTGGCCACAGATCAGATCGGAGGACGGAGAGGCATTGAACGCATACGTTCTTTTCCTCATAGGATGTCGCAACACCATGGAGGATGTTGAATTCATGGAAGAGATGGACAATCCTACGACTATGAGAATCATCATCTCTAAGCTTCCTTACAGGATGAGAGAACAATGGAGAAGAACAGCCTTTGAGATAATGGAGAGACGGAAAAGTAGAGCCAGGTTTGCAGACTTAGTGAATTTCATAGACAAACAGGCTAAAATTGCTAGGGACCCATTGTTTGGAAACATCCAGGATGTCAGCCCGACCACCGATGGAAGAGTGAAAGCCAAGCCTGCTGAATCAAAGACTCTCAGGAAAGGTGGTTCCAGGGGAAGCAGCTTTGCAACTATCGTCACTCAGGCCGAGGAAGAAAGGCCCCAGAACTCCTCTACCAAAAGGAGCAGCACAGGGACGTCTGCTGATGCCTTTCAGAAGCCATGCTTATTCTGCCAGAAGAATCATACATTGGATTTCTGCAGCGACATCAAAGCACAGCCACATAAGGACAGAATCGAATTCCTGAAGTGCAACGGCCTATGTTTTGGATGTCTCTCTCAGGGGCACCTGAGTAGAAACTGTAAGCAAAGAACAACATGCAGAGAGTGCACTCGGAAACATCCCAGTCTGCTGCATATCCATAAAGAAGAACAAGTCTCTAAGAAGAGTGAAGAAAACAATACTGACGAGACGGTTGTTTCAAGTGCTCTGGTGTCACTAGACAGTAAGGATCAAGTCTAAGAGGAGTGAGAAGGTTGTGGAGACTTACGCCTTCATGGATCCAGGTAGTTCAGCAATGTTCTGCACAGAATCACTCATGCGGCAGCTGAACGTTAGAGGCAGAAGAACAGAAATCCTATTACGCACCATGGGTCATGAGAAGGCAATGCAAAGTTATATCCTGTCAGACCTAGAAGTGTGTGGACTTGAAGAGAAGGACTTCATAGACCTGCCTAATGTTTTCACACAGAGGGAGATTCCTGTTAGAATAGGGAACCTAGCCCTGCAGAAGGATGTGGATAGATGGCCTTACCTAGAAAAGGTGCGTCTCCCATACATTGAAGCAGAAATTGGCCTATTAATTGGAACCAATGCCTACAAAACTATGGAGCCATGGCAGGTGATAAACAGCAAGGATGACAGACCCTATGCCATCAGGACAGCCCTTGGATGGGTAGTCAATGGACCGGTAAGGAGAGATGATGGCAACAAGTCGAACAAGGAGGAACGACAAAATGTCACAGTTAATCACATCTCGATCGCAAGCATTGAAGAGCTGTTGATACAGCAGTTCAACGCAGACTTCTCAGAACGCAGCTGTGAGGAAAAGACAGAGATGTCACAAGAAGACCATCAGTTCATGGATTTGATGACAAGGTCTACACAGTTCATTGATGGCCACTATCACATTGGTTTGCCACTGAGAAGACAGACCGCGAAGATGCCGAACAATCGCTGCATAGCAGAGCAACGCGCCATCAGTCTAAAGAGAAAGCTGAACAAGAACCCTGACTTTCACGAAGACTACAAAGACTTCATGAGAAACATCATAGCGAAAGGCTATGCTGTAAAAGTGCCCGAAGAACAGTTGAACAGAGACGATGGAAGGGTCTGGTACATTCCTCATCATGGGGTGTATCACCCAAAGAAGAAAAAGATCCGTGTAGTGTTTGACTGCGCCGCCTCATTCAGAGGAACTTCACTGAATGACCAGCTGCTTCAAGGTCCTGATCTTACTAATACCCTCATTGGCGTCTTGACTAGGTTTAGACAAGAGCTCGTTGTCATGATGGCAGACATAGAATCAATGTTCTACCAAGTCAGAATCCCTGACGAAGATGCTGATCTTCTGCGTTTCCTTTGGTGGCCAGATGGCGACGTTAGTCAAGCGATGGTGGAATGTAGAATGGCCGTACACTTGTTTGGAGCCATATCATCTCCCAGCTGTGCAAGCTACGCTCTCAGAAAAACTGCAGAAGATGGCAAAGGCAAAGCACCATCAGAGGCTGTGGAGACAATCTTCAGAAACTTTTATGTCGATGACTGTCTGAAGTCCGTGTCAACAGAAGACGATGCCATCGCACTGTCAAGAGACCTTAGAACTCTGTGTTCGAATGGAGGATTCCATCTGACTAAGTGGATAAGCAACAGCAGAGCAGTTCTAGCTTCTATCCCAGAAAAGGAAAGAGCCACTGAAGTCAAAGATCTGGACCTGAGCCACGATGTCCTTCCTATCGAGAGAGCTCTTGGTGTACAATGGTGCATCGAGTCAGACACGTTCAACTTCAGGATAATGGTGAACGAAAGACCATCCACAAGACGAGGGATTCTCTCCGTGGTCAGTTCCATCTACGACCCTCTCGGATTCCTGGCACCACTCATTCTGCCGGTGAAGCTGATGCTACGAGAGCTGTGTAGAGACAAGAGAGGATGGGATGAAGATATCCCAGAAGGTCAAGCTCAGAGATGGCACAGATGGCTGACAGATTTGCAACAACTTTCTAGCTTCAACGTCAGTAGATGCATCAAGCCCGCGAGTTTTGGAGTTACAAGGACGGCTCAACTACATCATTTCTCGGACGCCAGTGAGGACGGCTATGGCACGGCTACTTACCTCTTGCTGACAAATCAACAGGGCCAGAAACATTGTGCCTTCCTCATGGGGAAATCCAGGGTGGCTCCGCTGAAGCAGGTCACCATCCCGAGACTGGAATTGACGGCAGCGGTTGTCGCAGTTAAAGTTGACCAGGTGATGCGTAAAGAGTTACAGCTCCCATTAGAAGAATCTGTCTTCTGGACGGATAGCACGACGGTGCTGAAGTATATAGGGAATGAGAAGATACGCTTCAAGACCTTCGTAGCAAACAGAATCTCATCCATTAGAGAAGCTACACAACCATCTCAATGGAGGTATGTAAACACCTCATTAAACCCAGCAGATCAAGCCTCACGGGGATTGAAGGCTGAAAACTTCATGAGGAGTGAAACTTGGATACAAGGCCCAAGTTATCTGCTGGAAACAGAGAGATCATGGCCAGAAAGACCAGATATGCCAAGTCAGATTGCTGAAGACGACGTCGAAGTCAAGAGATCAGTCACAGTAAATTTCATAAATACGAAAGAGAACTTTGACACAGTGAACAAGCTTGTTAACCATTTCTCAGGGTGGCACCAGTTGAGGAAAGCAGTTGCATGGTTTCTAAGGTTGAAAGAGTTGCTGCTACACCTGAGCGGTAAGAGAAAAGAGTACCGAGCCACTATCAGTCAGTCTGAAAGTAACCCTGATAAGCAGAGAATGCTTCTACAGCAGTACATGCATCAGCACAAGACCACATTGGGCAAGAATTCATTGACCGTGGAGGATTTGGCCAAGGCTGAGAAGGAGATAGTTCGCTTCAGTCAAAGACAAAGATACCCAGAAGAAATCGAAGCTCTACAGCGAAATACTCCAATCAAGAAAGGTAGTCATATCTACAAGCTGGACCCTACACTGCAAGATGGAGTACTGAGGGTGGGAGGGAGACTAAACAAATCTGCTATGCCAGAGGAGGCCAAGCATCCTGCTATCCTTTCTAAGGACCTCCGGGTTGCTACTCTCATTCTTCAGCATATACACCAGAGTATTGGACACAGTGGGAGGAATCACGTGCTTGCGAAGCTAAGACAAAGATACTGGATTCCAGGAGCTAATTCCGTAATAAGAAAAATACTCTCTGAATGCATTGTTTGCAGACGGTTACACGACCCTGGAAAGACCGATCACAAAGCTCTGCCTGCTACAAGAAGCAGCGTGAAAGGTTCCTGAACGAAATAAGTGGACATTTATATTGTAAATATGTTGAACTCATTAGTTTATGACTCTTAAGAATGTTTGAGTAATTGATATGCTTCATGTGCCTAGTCAATTAGGGGCCGGAATGTAAGAGCCATAAAAGCTTAAGAAAATACTTTAAAATAGTGGCTAAATGGCATAATACAGAGAGGCAGAAGCTGTGAGGTTTGGAGCAGTACAGTTTTTGACCGTGTTCGTTTATACGTGTTTGCTTTGTAATTCCGTTTGTTAAGTGTTATAGTAAACAGTTTAAAAGACAAAGCTACGTTTGGGAACGTTTTATTTCGACACGCGTCTACTCGTTGTTAAAGGCCCCACAGCCCAGTGGCCTGCCTGTTTGGAAACTAAGAAGCGCCACTACACTGCCCCTCCGACAATGCAGCGCTCCCTCTGTACTGCCCCTCCAACAGTGCTGCGCTCCCTCAGTACTGCTCCATTGACAGTGCAGTGCTCCCTCAGTGCTGCCCCTCCGACAGTGCGGCGCTCCCTCAGTGCTGCCCCTCCAACAGTGCTGCGCTCCCTCAGTACTGCTCCATTGACAGTGCAGTGCTCCCTCAGTACTGCCGCTCCGATTGTGCGGCGCTCCCTCAGTACTGCCCCTCCGACAGTGCGGCACTCCCTCTGTACTGCCCCTCCGACAGTGCAGCGCTCCCTCAGTCCTGCCCCTCCAACAGTACAGCCCTCTCCGAGTAATGCCCCTCCAACAGTGCCGGCGCTCCTTCAGTACTGCTCCTCCGACAGTGCAGCGCACCCTTAGTACTGCCCCCTCCGACAATGCAGCGCCCCCTCAGTACTGCCCCCTCCGACAATGCAGCGCCCCCTCAGTACTGCCCCTCCAACAGTGCGGCGCTCCCTCAGTACTGCCCCTCTCACAGTGCAGTGCTCCCTCAGTACTGCCCCTCCGACAGTGCAGCGCTTCCTCAGTACTGCCCCTCCGACAGTGCGGCGCTCCCACAATACTCCCGCTCCGACTGTGCGGCGCTCCCTCAGTAATGCCCCTCCGACAATGCAGCACTCCCTCTGTACTGCCCCTCCAACAGTGCTGCGCTCCCTCAGTACTGCTCCATCGACAGTGCAGTGCTCCCTCAGTGCTGCCCCTCCAACAGTACAGCGCTCCCTCAGTACTGCCACTCCGACAGTGAGGCGCTCCCTTAGTACTGCCCCTACGACAGTGCAGCACTCCCTCAGTACTGCCCCTCCGACTGTGCAGCGCTCCCTATGTACTGCCCCTCCGACAGTGTGGCGCTCCCTCAGTACTGCCCGTCCGACTGTGCAGCGCTCCCTCTGTACTGCCTCTCCGACAGTGCGGCTCTCCCTCAATACTGCCCCTCCGACATTGCAGCGCTCCCTCAGTACTGCCCCTCCGACAGTGCGGCGCTCCCTCAGTACTGCCCCCTCCGACAATGCGGCGCTCCCTCAGTACTGCCCTCCAACAGTGCGGCGCTCCCTCAGTACTGCCCTCCGACTGTGCAGCACTCCCTCAGTACTGCCCCTCCGACAGTGCTGCGTTCCCTCTGTACTGCCCCTCCGACAGTGCGGCGCTCCCTCAGTACTGCCCCTCCGCCAGTGCGGCGCTCCCTCAGTACTGCCCCTCCGACAGTGCGGCTCTCCCTCAGTACTGATCCTCCGACAGTGCGGCACTCCCTCAGTACTGCCCCTCCGACAGTGCGGCGCTCCCTCAGTACTGCCCCTCCGACAGTGCTGCACTCCCTCAGTACTGCCCCTCGGACAGTGTGGTGCTCCCTCAGTACTGCCCTCCGACTGTGCAGCGCTCCCTCAGTACTGCCCCTCCGACAGTGCTGCGTTCCCTCTGTACTGCCCCTCCGACAGTGCGGCGCTCCCTCAGTACTGCCCCTCCGCCAGTGCGGCGCTCCCTCAGTACTGCCCCTCCGACAGTGCGGCGCTCCCTCAGTACTGCCCCTCCGACAGTGCGGCGCTCACTCAGTACTACCCCCCCGACAGTGCAGCACTCCCTCAGTACTGCCCCTCCGACAGTGCGGCGCTCCCTCTGTACTGCCCCTCCGACAGTGCAGCGCTCCCTCAGTACTGCCGCTCCGACAGTGCGGCGCTCCCTCAGTGCTGCCCGTCCAACAATACAGCTCTCCCTCAGTAATGCCCCTCCAAAAGTGCCGGCGATCATTCAGTGCTGCCCCTCCGACAGTGCAGTGCTCCCTCAGTACTGCCCCTCTGACAGTGCGGCGCTCTCTCTGTACTGCCCCCTCTGACAGTGCGGCACTCCCTCAGTACTGCCCCTCTGACAGTGCAGCGCTCCCTCAGTACTGCCCTCTCTGACAGTGCAGCGCTCCCTCAGTACTGCCCCTCTGACAGTGCAGCGCTCCCTCAGTACTGCCCCTCCGACAGTGCTGCGCTCCCTCAGTACTGCCGCTCCGATTGTGCGGCGCTCTCTCTGTACTGCCCCTCCGCCAGTGCAGCACTCCCTCAGTACTGCCCCTCTGACAGTGCAGCGCTCCCTCAGTACTGCCGCTCCGACAGTGCGGCGCTCCCTCAGTACTGCCGCTCCGATTGTGCGGCCCTTCCTCTGTACTGCCCCTCCGACAGTGCAGCGCTCCCTCAGTGCTGCCCCTCCAACAGTACAGCTCTCTCTGAGTAATGCCCCTCCAACAGTGCAGCGCTCCCTCAGTACTGCCCCTTCGACAGTGCGGCACTCCATCAGTACCGCCCCTCTGAGTGTACGGCACTCACTCAGTACTGCCCCTGACAGTGCAGCACTCCCTCAGTTCTGCCCCTCCGCCAGTGAAGTACTCCCTCATTTCTGCCCCGCCGACAGTGCAGCGCTCCCTCAGTACTGCTCCAGCAACAGTGCAGTGCTCCCTCAATGCTGCCCCTCCGACAGTGCAGCGCTCCCTCAGTACTGCCCCTCCGACACTGCAGCGCACCCTCAGTACTGCCCCCTCCGACAGTGCAGCGCTCCCTCAGTACTGCCCCTCCAACAGTGCGGCGCTCCCTCAGTGCTGCCCCCCTGACAGTGCGGCGCTTCATCAGTACTGCCCCTCCGACAGGGCAGCGCTCCCTCAGTGCTGCCCCCTCCGACAGTGCGGTGCTCCCTCAGAACTGCCCCTCCGAAAGTGCGGCGCGCCCTCAGTACTGCCCCTCCGACAGTGCAGCGCTCCCTCAGTACTGCCCCTCTGACAGTGCAGC
The DNA here is from genome assembly GCF_052327205.1 of Somniosus microcephalus. Lineage (NCBI taxonomy): Eukaryota > Metazoa > Chordata > Chondrichthyes > Squaliformes > Somniosidae > Somniosus > Somniosus microcephalus. The sequence goes on from NW_028225181.1 coordinate 58,972,358, forward strand.
GCTTCCTCAGTACTGCCCCTGCGATAGTGCAGCGCTCCCTCAGAACTGCCCCTCCGACAGTGCGGCGCTCCCTCAGTACTGCCCTTCTGACAGTGCGGCGCTCCCTCAGTACTGCCCCTCTGACAGTGCGGCGCTCCCTCAGTACTGCCCTTCTGACAGTGCGGCGCTCCCTCAGTACTGCCCTTCTGACAGTGCGGCGCTCCCTCAGTACAGCCCCTCCGACAGTGCAGTGCTCCCTCACTACTGCCCCTCCGACAGTGCAGCGCTCCCTCAGTGCTGCCCCCTCCGACAATGCAGCGCTCCCTCAGTTCATCCACTCTGACAGGGCATCACTCCCTCAGTACGGCCCCTCCGACAGTGCCGCGCTCCCTCAGTACTGCCCCTCCGACAGTGCAGCGCTCCCTCAATACTCCCGCTCCGACTGTGCGGCGCTCCCTCAATACTCCCGCTCCGACTGTGCTGCGCTCCCTCAGTACTGCCCCTCCAACAATGCAGTGCTCCCTCTGTACTGCCCCTCCAACAGTGCTGCGCTCCCTCAGTACTGCTCCATCGACAGTGCAGTGCTCCCTCAGTGCTGCCCCTCCAACAGTACAGCGCTCCCTCAGTACTGCCCCTCCGACAGTGAGGCGCTCCCTCAGTACTGCCCCTACGACAGTGCAGCACTCCCTCAGTACTGCCCCTCCGACTGTGCAGCGCTCCCTATGTACTGCCCCTCCGACAGTGCGGCGCGCCCTCAATACTGCCCGTCCGACTGTGCAGCGCTCCCTTTTTACTGCCTCTCCGACAGTGCGGCGCTCCCTCAGTACTGCCCCCTCTGACAGTGCGGCGCTCCCTCAGTACTGCCCCTCGGACAGTGTGGTGCTCCCTCAGTACTGCCCTCCGACTGTGCAGCACTCCCTCAGTACTGCCCCTCCGACAGTGCTGCGTTCCCTCTGTACTGCCCCTCCGACAGTGCGGCGCTCCCTCAGTACTGCCCCTCCGACAGTGCGGCACTCCCTCAGTACTGCCCCTCCGACAGTGCGGCGCTCGCTCAGTACTGCCCCTCCGACAGTGCTGCACTCCTTCAGTACTGCCCCTCGGACAGTGCGGCGCTCCCTCAGTACTGCCCCTCCGACAGTGCAGCGCTCCCTCAGTACTGCCCCTCCGACAGTGCGGCGCTCGCTCAGTACTGCCCCTCCGACAGTGCTGCACTCCTTCAGTACTGCCCCTCGGACAGTGCGGCGCTCCCTCAGTACTGCCCCTCCGACAGTGCAGCGCTCCCTCAGTACTGCCCCTCCGACAGTGCGGCACTCCCTCTGTACTGCCCATCCGACAGTGCGGTGCTCCCTCAGTACTGCCGCTCCGACTGTGCAGCATTCCCTCAGTACTGCCCCTCCGACAGTGCAGCGCTCCCTCAGTACTGCCCCTCCGACAGTGCAGCGCTCACTCAGTACTGCCACTCCGACAGTGCAGCGCTCCCTCAGTACTGCCCCTCCAACAGTGCAGTGCTCCCTCAGTACTGCCCCTCCGACAGTGCAGCGCTCCCTCAGTACTGCCCCTCCGACAGTGCGGCACTCCCTCAATACTGCCCCTCCGACAGTGCGGCGCTCCCTCAGTACTGCCCCTCCTACAGTGCGGCGCTCCCTCAGCACTGCCCATCCGACAGTGCGGTGCTCCCTCAGTACTGCCCCTCTTGACAGTGCAGCGCTCCTTCAGTACTGCCCCTCCGACAGTGCGGCGCTCCCTCAGTACTGCCCCTCCGACAGTGCGGTGCTCCCTCAGTACTGCCCCTCCGACAGTGCAGCACTCCCTCAGTACTGCCCCTCTTGACAGTGCAGCGCTCCTTCCGTACTGCCCCTCCGACAGTGCGGCGCTCCCTCAGTACTGCCCCTCCGACAGTGCGGTGCTCCCTCAGTACTGCCCCTCCGACAGTGCAGCACTCCCTCAGTACTGCCCCTCCGACAGTGCAGCACTCCTTCAGTACTGCCCCTCCGACAGTGCGGCGCTCCCTCAGTACTGCCCCTCGGACAGTGCGGCGCTCCCTCGGTACTGCCCCTCCGACAGTGCAGCGCTCCCTCAGTACTGCCCCTCCGACAGTGCGGCGCTCGCTCAGTACTGCCCCTCCGACAGTGCTGCACTCCTTCAGTACTGCCCCTCGGACAGTGCGGCGCTCCCTCAGTACTGCCCCTCCGACAGTGCAGCGCTCCCTCAGTACTGCCGCTCCGACAGTGCGGCGCTCCCTCAGTGCTGCCCGTCCAACAATACAGCTCTCCCTCAGTAATGCCCCTCCAAAAGTGCCGGCGATCATTCAGTGCTGCCCCTCCGACAGTGCAGTGCTCCCTCAGTACTGCCCCTCTGACAGTGCGGCGCTCTCTCTGTACTGCCCCCTCTGACAGTGCGGCACTCCCTCAGTACTGCCCCTCTGACAGTGCAGCGCTCCCTCAGTACTGCCCTCTCTGACAGTGCAGCGCTCCCTCAGTACTGCCCCTCTGACAGTGCAGCGCTCCCTCAGTACTGCCCCTCCGACAGTGCTGCGCTCCCTCAGTACTGCCGCTCCGATTGTGCGGCGCTCTCTCTGTACTGCCCCTCCGCCAGTGCAGCACTCCCTCAGTACTGCCCCTCTGACAGTGCAGCGCTCCCTCAGTACTGCCGCTCCGACAGTGCGGCGCTCCCTCAGTACTGCCGCTCCGATTGTGCGGCCCTTCCTCTGTACTGCCCCTCCGACAGTGCAGCGCTCCCTCAGTGCTGCCCCTCCAACAGTACAGCTCTCTCTGAGTAATGCCCCTCCAACAGTGCAGCGCTCCCTCAGTACTGCCCCTTCGACAGTGCGGCACTCCATCAGTACCGCCCCTCTGAGTGTACGGCACTCACTCAGTACTGCCCCTGACAGTGCAGCACTCCCTCAGTTCTGCCCCTCCGCCAGTGAAGTACTCCCTCATTTCTGCCCCGCCGACAGTGCAGCGCTCCCTCAGTACTGCTCCAGCAACAGTGCAGTGCTCCCTCAATGCTGCCCCTCCGACAGTGCAGCGCTCCCTCAGTACTGCCCCTCCGACACTGCAGCGCACCCTCAGTACTGCCCCCTCCGACAGTGCAGCGCTCCCTCAGTACTGCCCCTCCAACAGTGCGGCGCTCCCTCAGTGCTGCCCCCCTGACAGTGCGGCGCTTCATCAGTACTGCCCCTCCGACAGGGCAGCGCTCCCTCAGTGCTGCCCCCTCCGACAGTGCGGTGCTCCCTCAGAACTGCCCCTCCGAAAGTGCGGCGCGCCCTCAGTACTGCCCCTCCGACAGTGCAGCGCTCCCTCAGTACTGCCCCTCTGACAGTGCAGCGCTTCCTCAGTACTGCCCCTGCGATAGTGCAGCGCTCCCTCAGAACTGCCCCTCCGACAGTGCGGCGCTCCCTCAGTACTGCCCTTCTGACAGTGCGGCGCTCCCTCAGTACTGCCCCTCTGACAGTGCGGCGCTCCCTCAGTACTGCCCTTCTGACAGTGCGGCGCTCCCTCAGTACTGCCCTTCTGACAGTGCGGCGCTCCCTCAGTACAGCCCCTCCGACAGTGCAGTGCTCCCTCACTACTGCCCCTCCGACAGTGCAGCGCTCCCTCAGTGCTGCCCCCTCCGACAATGCAGCGCTCCCTCAGTTCATCCACTCTGACAGGGCATCACTCCCTCAGTACGGCCCCTCCGACAGTGCGGCGCTCCCTCAGTACGGCCCCTCCGACAGTGCCGCGCTCCCTCAGTACTGCCCCTCCGACAGTGCAGCGCTCCCTCAATACTCCCGCTCCGACTGTGCGGCGCTCCCTCAATACTCCCGCTCCGACTGTGCTGCGCTCCCTCAGTACTGCCCCTCCAACAATGCAGTGCTCCCTCTGTACTGCCCCTCCAACAGTGCTGCGCTCCCTCAGTACTGCTCCATCGACAGTGCAGTGCTCCCTCAGTGCTGCCCCTCCAACAGTACAGCGCTCCCTCAGTACTGCCCCTCCGACAGTGAGGCGCTCCCTCAGTACTGCCCCTACGACAGTGCAGCACTCCCTCAGTACTGCCCCTCCGACTGTGCAGCGCTCCCTATGTACTGCCCCTCCGACAGTGCGGCGCGCCCTCAATACTGCCCGTCCGACTGTGCAGCGCTCCCTTTTTACTGCCTCTCCGACAGTGCGGCGCTCCCTCAGTACTGCCCCCTCTGACAGTGCGGCGCTCCCTCAGTACTGCCCCTCGGACAGTGTGGTGCTCCCTCAGTACTGCCCTCCGACTGTGCAGCACTCCCTCAGTACTGCCCCTCCGACAGTGCTGCGTTCCCTCTGTACTGCCCCTCCGACAGTGCGGCGCTCCCTCAGTACTGCCCCTCCGACAGTGCGGCACTCCCTCAGTACTGCCCCTCCGACAGTGCGGCGCTCGCTCAGTACTGCCCCTCCGACAGTGCTGCACTCCTTCAGTACTGCCCCTCGGACAGTGCGGCGCTCCCTCAGTACTGCCCCTCCGACAGTGCAGCGCTCCCTCAGTACTGCCCCTCCGACAGTGCGGCGCTCGCTCAGTACTGCCCCTCCGACAGTGCTGCACTCCTTCAGTACTGCCCCTCGGACAGTGCGGCGCTCCCTCAGTACTGCCCCTCCGACAGTGCAGCGCTCCCTCAGTACTGCCCCTCCGACAGTGCGGCACTCCCTCTGTACTGCCCATCCGACAGTGCGGTGCTCCCTCAGTACTGCCGCTCCGACTGTGCAGCATTCCCTCAGTACTGCCCCTCCGACAGTGCAGCGCTCCCTCAGTACTGCCCCTCCGACAGTGCAGCGCTCACTCAGTACTGCCACTCCGACAGTGCAGCGCTCCCTCAGTACTGCCCCTCCAACAGTGCAGTGCTCCCTCAGTACTGCCCCTCCGACAGTGCAGCGCTCCCTCAGTACTGCCCCTCCGACAGTGCGGCACTCCCTCAATACTGCCCCTCCGACAGTGCGGCGCTCCCTCAGTACTGCCCCTCCTACAGTGCGGCGCTCCCTCAGCACTGCCCATCCGACAGTGCGGTGCTCCCTCAGTACTGCCCCTCTTGACAGTGCAGCGCTCCTTCAGTACTGCCCCTCCGACAGTGCGGCGCTCCCTCAGTACTGCCCCTCCGACAGTGCGGTGCTCCCTCAGTACTGCCCCTCCGACAGTGCAGCACTCCCTCAGTACTGCCCCTCTTGACAGTGCAGCGCTCCTTCCGTACTGCCCCTCCGACAGTGCGGCGCTCCCTCAGTACTGCCCCTCCGACAGTGCGGTGCTCCCTCAGTACTGCCCCTCCGACAGTGCAGCACTCCCTCAGTACTGCCCCTCCGACAGTGCAGCACTCCTTCAGTACTGCCCCTCCGACAGTGCGGCGCTCCCTCAGTACTGCCCCTCGGACAGTGCGGCGCTCCCTCGGTACTGCCCCTCCGACAGTGCAGCGCTCCCTCAGTACTGCCCCTCCGACAGTGCGGCGCTCGCTCAGTACTGCCCCTCCGACAGTGCTGCACTCCTTCAGTACTGCCCCTCGGACAGTGCGGCGCTCCCTCAGTACTGCCCCTCCGACAGTGCAGCGCTCCCTCAGTACTGCCCCTCCGACAGTGCGGCACTCCCTCTGTACTGCCCATCCGACAGTGCGGTGCTCCCTCAGTACTGCCGCTCCGACTGTGCAGCATTCCCTCAGTACTGCCCCTCCGACAGTGCAGCGCTCCCTCAGTACTGCCCCTCCGACAGTGCAGCGCTCACTCAGTACTGCCACTCCGACAGTGCAGCGCTCCCTCAGTACTGCCCCTCCAACAGTGCAGTGCTCCCTCAGTACTGCCCCTCCGACAGTGCAGCGCTCCCTCAGTACTGCCCCTCCGACAGTGCGGCACTCCCTCAATACTGCCCCTCCGACAGTGCGGCGCTCCCTCAGTACTGCCCCTCCTACAGTGCGGCGCTCCCTCAGCACTGCCCATCCGACAGTGCGGTGCTCCCTCAGTACTGCCCCTCTGACAGTGCAGCGCTCCTTCAGTACTGCCCCTCCGACAGTGCGGCGCTCCCTCAGTACTGCCCCTCCGACAGTGCATTGCTCCTTCAGTACAGCCCCTCCGACAGTGCGGTGCTCCTTCAGTACAGCCCCTCCGACAGTGCGGTGCTCCTTCAGTACTGCCCCTCCGACAGTGCGGCGCTCCCTCAGTACTGCCCCTCCGACAGTGCAGCACTCCCTCAGTACTGCCCCTCCGACAGTGCGGCGCTCCCTCAGTACTGCACTGGGAGTGTCAGCCTAGATTTTTGTGCTGAAATCTCTGGAGTGTGACTTGAACCCACAACTTTCTGACTCGTGGGCGGGGTGCTGCCCACTGAGCCACGCCTGACACAGAAGTGGGGATGCGAGCAGACACGGGGATACTGTTGGTGCTCAGGGACAGGCCGAGCCCTCGGGAAACAGTTCAGGGAAGTGACGGAGATCATTGGACCCTGGGGTCAGTACGGGACAACCTCCCGAATCAGGAAGGCAAGTGAGTGAGAGAGAGAGAGAGACCACTTGCAAAGTTTCTTCATATTTTATTTCAACACTGGATCTACAAAGTATAAATTTAACACTCGTAGCGCCTCTGACTCAGTCCTGCTCCGCCCCTCCACCCCACCCCTACAGCCCCTCTCCCCCCTTCCCCCCAAGAGAGGTCTGTGGGCCGTCTAGTAGGCGATGATTAAAGGAGTGTAGATGTAAAGCTCCTCGTCCAGCACGGCCCAGATCAGTTCCGCCATGATCCTGTGAGCAAAAATTAAAACGAGGGTCAGCAGCACACAGAGTGCCAAGTCGAAGAGCTGGAGGCGGTAGTCCTGGGCCGCCCCGGCCTGTGAACCCTCGGCCTTCACCACCATGTCGAACAAGGCCAGGCCCTCGCCAGTCGCCGAGGCAACAAAGTTCTCCGACATCTCCTGGTGCTCTGTCAATGGGAAGAGGCAGAAATCAGACAGGAGGCTTCAAACAAAGAAACTGCACAACAAGCCCCAGAAGGCTAGAGAGGGACTAGTCTGTCTCTCTGTCTCTCTGTCTGTTTCTGTGTCTCTCTCTCTCTCTCCCCCCCTCTCTCTCTCTCTCTCTCTCCCCCCCTCTCTGTCTCTCTGTCTCTGTCTCTCTGTCTGTCTCTGTGTCTCCCTCTCTCTCTCCCCACCTCTCTGTCTCTCTGTCTCTCTGTCTGTTTCTGTGTCTCTCTCTCTCTCTCTCTCTCTCTTTCCCCCCCTCTCTGTCTCCCTCTCTCTCTGTCTCTCTATGTTGTAATGTATGTTCCTTTAAGGGGGGAACTACTTTCTACAGCTCATGTATACTGTAGTGCCGGCAGTGACCACACCTGTATATAACGCTGAGTAGTAATCTGTTGTTTAAGTTGCAGTGTGAACCACGTTGAGTAAACACCTGTTGTACCGTTCTCCGCAGTCTGTGTCTTACTATAAACGGACGTAACATTGGCGACGAGCAAGTTCGAACCTACCTGCAACCCTGCATCACCTCCCGGGGATTCGTTCCTGGAGATCAGTGGATTGGAGGTCAAGGCCAGAGACTCGGGCGTCGACCACGGGCAACCGCCCAGTCATCCAGCAGAGACTCGGGGATTGCGGGGGAGGCTGTCGAGAGCCAGGCTTGGCTTTCCAGTCGAGGTGGTCCAGCGAAAAGGGCTGGCAACAGGTAGTGCGCAGACCCTTCCCGGACCGCGGCGGGCTAGAGCCCAACCGAGCGGCACAGCAAAGGGCCGAGCAGCGTCGACGGGGGAGAGAGAGAGAGAGGGCAGAGCGCACAGGGCGCAGCCGGTGTTCAGGGGCCAAGCAGCGTCGGAGAGAGGGAGAGAGAGACGCGCAGAAACCCGAGAGGCACTGCTATTGCCACGAGGACCGCCGAGAGCGGCGTTGGCAGCAGCGCAGGAGAAGCGCGCGAAACCTATAGGGCGCCGCCATTGCCACGAGGACTGCTGGGAGCGGCGTTGGCAGCAGCAGGGGAGGAAGGAAAGCGTGGGAGACGCCATTTTAAACCACACCCAAAATGGCGTCTCACAATGTTCTCCCCAACATCCACTGTGTACATTAGTGGCCCCTGCCATGTGCATATCGTTCCTGGTTGCCATTTCTCTGTTCGGTAGTCGCGGGCCAAGACTGGCTGCCCTACATTGAAGCTCCTTGTCGGCTTCTCATTCATGTGCTGGAATTGCTTATTCTCAACATCTCTTCGTACATTTGGTCTGAGCAAATGCAGACGAGATCTCAACCTTTGGTTAAAGAACATCATGGCCGGGGTCTGGTTGGTGACTGTATGTGTCGCATTTCTGTAGGCTAACATGAAATTGTCCACCTTATGCTGCAGTGGAATGTCGTCATCGCACATGGCCTTTACTGCTTTATTAAAGGTTTGTACGAACCTCTCAGCCAATCCATTTGTGGCTGGATGATACGGGGCGGATGTGTAATGCCTTACCCCATTCCTTTTCATAAATCTTTGAAACTCTTCGGACACAAACTGTGGTCTGTTATCAGAGCAAATCTGCTCTGGCAAGCCGTGCCTGGCAAATATGGTCCGTAGGACTGCAATAGCTTTCTCTGTGGTGGTGGAGGACATTTTGATCACCTCGGGCCATTTCGAGTGCGCATCCACGGCTATTAAAAACATTGAGTCCATGAATGGACCAGCAAAATCAATATGCACCCGTTGCCATGGAGAGGAGGGCCACTCCCATGGGTGTAGAGGGGCATGTGGTGGTGCATTTTGGACCTTCTGGCATCCTGAGCAGCTCTTTGTCAGGTCCTCGATTTGCTGATCGATCCCCGGCCACCACACATAAGCCCTAGCAAGGCGTTTCATTTTCACCCCTCCCAGATGACCTTCGTGAAGCTCATTGAGCACTCTCTCCCTTAACTTGGGTGGAATTACCACTCGGGATCCACACATCAAGGTCCCCTGGCACACTGACAGCTGTTCTCTTCTGGATGAGAATGCTGGCAACAGTGCGTCGCCATGTGTTGGCCATCCCTTCACCGTCAAGTCATATACCCGAGACAGTGTCGGGTCATTTCGGGTCTCCTTCTCTATACCAACGTTAGTTAATGGCAAGCGTTCAATTATAGTCGAATGAAATATTTCGACAGCGTCCACTTCTGGTGCTTCCTCCGCAGTAGGCAGTGGCAGGCGTGATAGCGCATCAGCGTTTCCATGCTGTTTTGTGCCCTTATATTCAATCTCATAGTGGTGCACCCCTAGAAATAGGGACCATCTTTGTAGCCGTTGCGCAGTCATCACCGGAACGCCCTTCTTTGGATTAAAGATGGAGACAAGTGATTGGTGGTCAGTCAGCAAGGTGAACTTCTGCCCGTGCAGATAGTGATTGTACTTTTTCACTCCCCACACTAGGCTGAGGGCCTCCCTGTCAATCTGGGCGTAGTTACGCTCGGCTGAGGCTAGTGATCGTGATGCAAAGGCTATTGGCCTCCCTGAGCCGTCCGAGAATTTGTGCGACAGCACCGCTCCAATGCCATAGGGTGATGCATCACACGCCAACCGAATTGGTAGTGCTGGGTTGAAATGAGCCAACACCTCTTTTGATGTGATCAATTCTTTGCTCTTCTGGAAAGCTCGTTTACATTCGTCATTCCACTTCCATGGTACCCCCGTTTGCAGTAGGGTGTTCAGTGGGTGTAGTACGGTAGACAAATTCGGCAAGAACTTATGGTAGTAGTTCACCAGCCCGAGGAACGACCTCAGTTGTGACACATTTTCCGGTGCTGGAGCCTTGACTACTGCCTCAATCTTTTCAGGGGACTTATGTAACCCCTCTTTATCAATAACATGGCCACAATACGAGATCTGCTTCTGGAAAAACTCGCATTTGTGGCGATTAGCTCGAAGCCCATATTCCTTCAATCTAGTGAGCACCTGCTCCAGGTTGGCGAGGTGATCACTGTCATTTTCGCCCGTGACCAGGATGTCGTCCAAATAACACTGGGTCCCTGGGATCCCTTGCAGGACCTGATCCATTGCCCTTTGCCAAATAGCCGGAGCTGATGCTACCCCGAACACCAGCCGGTTGTATTGGTAGAGACCTTTATGAGTGTTGATCGTGAGGTACTGTTTCGAGGCTTCTTCTACCTCCATTTGCAGGTACACCTGGGCCAGATCAATCTTAGTGAAGCGTTTCCCTCCAGATAGCGAGGCGAAAATATCTTCAATCCGCGGAAGCGGACATTGTACCATGTGAAGGACTGGGTTCACTGTCACCTTAAAGTCCCCACAGATGCGAACCTTCTTTGGTCCCCCAGGCGTATTACTCAATGACCTCTTCATTACAGGAACGATGGGTGTAGCCCACTCGCTCCAGTCCAATTTGGACAGTATTCCTGAACATTCCAAACCTTTCAGCTCTGCTTCGACGGCTGGGCGGATCGCATAAGGCATCGGTCTGGCCTTAAAAAACTTTGGGCTTGCATTTTCCTCTATTTTGATCATTGCTGTTATGCCTTTTAGTGTTCCGAGTCCCTCCTGGAACACTTCTTGTGCGTCAGTTAGCATTTTTGACAGTCGCCCAGGTGTGACGTCGTCATCCTTTTTGGCATCTACTGTCAGTGCTTGTATGGAATGCCAATCTAGCTGTATCTTCCGGATCCATTCACGTCCTAGTAGTGGTGGTCCTCCCTCTGGCAATACATATAGGTCCATTTTTGGTGTTTCCTTGCCGTTATATATAACGTTCACCCTTATTTTTCCTTTGGGGTAGACTTTTTGCCCCGTGTACGTCTTCAAGACGATCTCTGTATCTCTCAATGGTATATGTGAGAATAGCCGCTTGTAGTCCCTTCGGTTTATGACTGTTAGGGCTGATCCTGTGTCCAATTCCATTTTCACTTGGACTCCGGCTATCTTGAGCGTGACCCAGATAGTTTGGTGATCCTCCTTTTTGATCACATTATGTAGTTTCAGACAACCCAGCTCCTTGCTTCCGGAGTCTCTATCACTTTTCTGTTCGTCTGAACTACTCTCCGTCACCTTATGTACCTTCTTGTACTTCTCCTGTGGAGATTTCTTGCTGCTGGTTTTCTTTCCCGACCTGCAGACTCTTGCTATGTGTCCTACTTTTCCACACTGTCTGCACACTTGGTCCTTGAACCAGCAATCCTTATGGTTGTGTGTTGTTCTGCCGCAGCGATAGCACTTCACTATTCCGTATGACATTTCATTTGTGCCATATTCTTGCGGTCTCCGTTGTATCTCCGCCGCGCCCCGTGCGGCTGCTTCGTGTGATACTGCCATGCTGAAAGCCTTGTCCAGCGTAAGATCCTTTTCTGATAGAAGCCGTTTCTGGGTTCCTTCACTTTGAAGCCCACACACAAACTTGTCACTTAAAGTATCTGCTGGTCCCGTTCCAAACTGGCAGTGTTTCGATAGCTTGCGCAATTCCGTTAAATACTCAGCATTACTTTCATCTTTATGCTGGTTCCTTTTGTGAAACTTAAATCTTTCCGCTATCAGCAGCGGTGTGGGGTCTAAGTGGTCCTGTAGGATTGACACTATGTTTTCAAAATCCATTTCCACTGGCTTCTCTGGGGTTACTAGGTTTCGCAGTAAGCCATATGTTTTTGCACCCATGGAATTCAACAATACCAGTGCTTTCCTGGCATCTGGCACTTCATTCGCCTTGCAGTACACTTCTATGCGTTCGACATATGTCGTCCAGTCTTCGACTTCATTGTCGAACGCTTTGATACTGCCACTCTTCGGCATTTTTGGGTGTGGTTAGACTGGCTCAAAATGGCGTCTCCCGCGCTCTCCCTTCTTCTCCGCTGAGGCTCAAAATGGCGTCTCCCGCGCTCTCCCTTCTTCTCCGCTGTGGTTCAAAATGGCGTCTCCCGCGCACTCCCTTCTTCTCCGCTGCGGCTCAAAATGGCGTCTCCCGCGCTCGCCCTTCTTCTCCGCTGTCGCTGCTCGGCTCTTGAACACCGGCTGCGCTCTGCACATTTTCCTGCGCGCTTCTCTCTCTCGTTGATGCTGCTCGGCCCTTGAATACCGGCTGCACTCTGCTCTCTCTCGTTGACACCGCTCAGTCCTGAACACCGGCTGCGCCCTGTGCGCTCTCCCCTCTCTCTTCTCCCGTCGACGCTGCTCGGCCTTTTTCTGTGCCGTCGGTCGGCTCTAGCCGCCGCTGTCCGGGGAGGGTCTGCGCCGTACCTGTTGCCAGCCCGTTTCGCTGGACCACCGTGACTGGAGACCCAAGCCCAGCTCTCAACAGCCTTCCCTGCGATGCTCAAATCTCCGCTGGATGGTCGACGCCCGTACTTCTGGACTCGGCCGCCTTCTTCCACTGTTCTCCAGGAGCGATCCCTGGGAGGTGATGCAGAGTTGCAGGTAGGTTTGAATCTTCTCGTCGCCAATGTTAAATCCGTGTATCTAGATGTTGTGTCCTTCAATAATTAGACAAGAGACTGCAGGGAACAATCAACAGGTGTTTACTGGATGAGGGTTACTCTAAAACTAATTGTACAGATCCCTACTCAGGGTTTATATACAGGTGTGGTCACTGCCGGTACTACAGTATACAGGAGCTGTAAAAAGTAGTTCTCCCCTTAAAGGTACATACATTACATCTCTGTCTGTCTCTCTCTCTCTATCTCTCTGTCTCTCTCTCTCTCTCTGTCTCTCTCTGTGTCTCTCTCTCTCCCTCTCTCTCTCTCTCTGTCTCTCTGTCAGTTCAGTTCAGTTCAGTTCAGTTCAAATGCTTTATTGGCATGAAAGTTTACAGAGAACCATATTGCCAAAGCTTACATAGCAAAAAGGTACAGTTTTCCAACATTCTGTAGGTGTCAATCGATTTGACATTTGTTGGGTACATACAATATTACTTTTAAACAATATTAATTTTAAACAGTCTTTCTACTTCATTTGGTACGTTCAATATTAATTTTAAACAGTCTTACTTTTAAACAGTCCTCAGGTTGTGACATGTTGTTAAATATTTGGCCCCAAGGTATGGTCTGTCTCCTTCTCCTAGGACTAATCTCAATTTTGACAGATCATCCAATTCCTTGAAATCTGGGGTTGTTTGGCTTAGCTTGTTGAATAATATGTTTCTTGATGTGTTGAATTTTTCGCATTTTAGGAGGAAATGCATTTCTGTTTCAACCTCGCCAGCCAGACATTGATCGCATATTCTATTCTCTCTAGGCTGCCAGGATTTCTTGTATCTGCCTTTTTCAATTTCCAGTTGGTGGTCGCTTAGTCTGTACCTGGTGAGGGTCTGTCTCTGTTTTGTGTCTCTGATGGTCGTGAGGTAGTCTGCCAGTTTATATTCTCTTTTTAGGGCCCGGTAACATTCTAATCTGCTTTGGCTTTCGGTTATTTTGTTCCAATGTTCCAGGTAGGTTTCTTTGCATTTTTTAATGATTTGGTTCACTCGGATTGGTGTTTGGACGGCTGTGTTGGTCTGGGGCTGGTCAGGGTCCGGCTGAGTACTTAGTTTCAGTAGCAGCTGACTCAGGGGACTCTTTTCTGGGTTTAGCTCTTGGGTCTGAAAGGCTTTGAAATGAAGGGTGTCTGGGGAGCTAGATTTGAGGTGATTTAGGAAGTTTAGTGCTCGTTTTTGGATGTTTATTATCAGTGGGTATCTGCCTAGTTCGGCTCTGCATGCATTTGTTGGCGTTTTTCTTTGGGTGCGAAGGATGCTTCGGCAGAATTCTGCATGTAGGGCTTCTATTGTGTGTTTTTCCCATTTAGTGTAGCTTTGGTGATTTAGCGGGCCCCATACTTCACTACCGTACAGTGCAATGGGCAGGATTATGCTGTCAAATATTTTGAGCCAGATTTTGATTGGGATTTGGATGTTGTAGAATTTTCTTTTTATTGCATATAGGGCTCTTCGGGCTTTTTCTTTTAGTGCATTCACTGCTATGCTGAAGCTCCCTGATGCTGTAATAGTTAGACCAAGGTAGGTGTAGCTCATAGTGTGTCCTATAGTGGTATCACTGAGGGTAAACTGGTATTTGTTTTCCTGACATCTGGGTCTTTTCTGAAAAATCATGATGTTGGTTTTCTTTAGATTTACTGTTAGAGCCCAATTTTGGCAGTATTTGTCGAGTAGGTCTAGTTGTTGCTGTAATCCCTGTTCTGTGGGAGACAGCAGAACCAGGTCGTCCGCATAGAACAGGGACTTCACTTCTCCATCCAGGAGACGGAGACCTGGTGACTCGCTTTGCTCCAGCTTGTCTGCTAATTCATTTATGTATATGTTGAACAGGGTCGGGCTCAAATTGCAGCCCTGCCGGACGCCTCTTCTCTGGGTGAAGAAATCGGTGCGTTTGTCTCCAATTTTGACCCCGCATTTGTTTTTCAGATACATTGATTTAATAAGGTCATAGACTTTGCCCCCTATTCCACACTGAAGAAGTTTATAATAGAGCCCTTCATGCCATATAGAGTCAAAGGCTTTCTTGAAGTCGATGAAACAGGCGAATATTTTCCCATTTTTTGTTTGGTGTTTATGTTTTTCAATGAGGGTGTGAAGGGTATAGATATGGTCGGCGGTGCGGTGTTTTGGAAGAAAGCCTATTTGGTTTTTTCTGAGGATATTATGTTTGTTAAGAAAATCAAGTAATCTACTATTTAGAATACTGCAGAATAACTTCCCTAGACAACTGTTGACACAGATGCCGCGGTAGTTATTTGGGTCTGATTTGTTTCCACTTTTATATATGGGGGAGATTAGTCCTTGGCACCAGATATCGGGAAAACAGCCTGAGCGTAATATGATGTTGAATAGTTTGAGTATCGCACCCTGCATCTCCATATTGCTGAACTTTAGCATTTCATTTTTGATGTTGTCTGGGCCACAGGCTTTCTTTAGGTGGAGAGATTTTGTTTTTGTGGCCAGTTCTTTCCATGTGATTGGGGAGTCTAGAGGGTTTTGGTTGTCTTTAATTGTTGCTTCTAATGTGTGGAGTTTTTCTGTGACCTGATGTTGACTTGGGTTTGTTTTGTTTATTGGGATGTCTTTGTAGAGGTTTTCAAAATGTGTTCTCCAGATGTCGCCATCTTGGATTGGTAATGCTTGCAATTGTGTTGTACTCAGGTTATTCCACATTTCCCAGAATTGTTTTGGATTGGTGGAGTTTTCAATTTCTTCGAGTATTTTGTGGGTATAGTTTTGTGTTTTGTTCCTAATGGTGTGTTTATATCTTTTGAGGGTTTCATTGTATCTAGTACGTAGGTCCGGATTGTTTGGTTGCCGATGCTTTTGGTTTGATATTTTTCTCAGGTCTTTTCTGGCATTTTTGCATTCGTGGTCAAACCATTTCATATTTTTATTTTGTCTTTTGTGACGCTTCCTCTTCTGTTTCACGAGGTCGGCTTTTACAGCTGTCTCATGGAAGATCATATTTATATCCTCTATGGCCGTGTTTACACCATCTCTGGTGATCTCATATAGATTTTAGAGTCATAGAGTCATAGAGTCATAGAGTAATACAGCACAGATAGAGGCCCTTCGGCCCATCGTGTCCATGCCGGCCATCAAGCCCTGTCTAATCTAATCCCATATTCCAGCATTTGGCCCGTAGCCTTGTATGCTATGGCATTTCAAATGCTCATCCAAATGCTTCTTAAATGTTGTGAGGGTTTCTGCCTCCACAACCCTTTCAGGCAGTGAGTTCCAGACTCCAACCACCCTCTGGGTGAAAAAGTTCTTTCTCAAATCCCCTCTAAACCTCCCTCCCTTTACCTTGAATCTATGCCCCCTAGTTATTGACCCCTCTACTAAGGGGAAAAGCTCCTCAGCATCCATCCTATCTATGCCCCTCACAATTTTGTACACCTCAATCATGTCCCCCCTCAGCCTCCTCTGCTCCAAGGAAAACAAACCCAATCTGCCCAGTCTCTCTTCATAGCTGAAGCGCTCCAGCCCTGGTAACATCCTGGTGAACCTCCTCTGCACCCTCTCTAACGCGATCACATCTTTCCTGTAGTGTGGCGACCAGAACTGCACACAGTATTCCAGCTGTGGCCTAACCAGTGTTTTATACAGCTCCATCATAACCTCCTTGCTCTTATATTCTATGCCTCGGCTAATGAAGGCAAGTATCCCATATGCCTTTTTTACCACCTTATCCACCTGTTCCGCCGCCTTCAGGGATCTGTGTACCTGCACACCCGGATCCCTCTGACCCTCCGTCTTGCCTAGGGTCTTACCATTCATTGTGTATTCCCTTGCCTTGTTAGACCCCCCAAAGTGCATCACCTCGCACTTTTCCGGGTTAAATTCCATTTGCCACTGTTCCGCCCATCTGACCAACCCATCTATATCGTTCTGCAGACTGAGGCTACCCTCCTCGCTATTTACCACCCTACCAATTTTAGTATCATCCGCGAATTTACTGATCATACCCTTTACATTCATATCCAAGTCATTAATGTAGACCACAAACAGCAAGGGACCCAGCACCGATCCCTGTGGTACCCCACTGGCCACAGGTTTCCAGTCACAAAAACAACCTTCGACCATCACCCTCTGCCTTCTGCCACTAAGCCAGTTTTGTATCCAATGTGCCAAGGCACCCTGGATTCCATGGGCTCTTACCTTCTTGACCAGTCTCCTGTGCGGGACTTTATCGAAGGCCTTACTGAAATCCATGTATACCACATCCACTGCGTTACCCTCATCCACACACCTAGTCACCCCCTCAAAAAATTCAATCAAATTAGTCAGACATGATCTTCCCTTGACAAAGCCATGTTGACTATCCCTGATTAATCCTTGCCTCTCCAAGTGGAGACAAATTTTGTCCCTCAGGATTTTTTCCAGTAATTTTCCTACCACTGATGTTAGGCTCACTGGCCTGTAGTTCCCCGGTTTTTCCCTACTACCCTTCTTGAATAATGGTACTACACTAGCGGTTCTCCAGTCCTCTGGCACATCCCCTGTGGCCAGAGAGGTCCTGAATATATGTGTTAGAGCCCCCGCAATCGCCTCCTTTGCCTCACACAGCAGCCTGGGGTACATTTCATCGGGGCCTGGGGATTTATCCATTTTTAGGCCAGCTAAAACCGCCAATACCTCCTCCCTCTCGATGTTAATATGTTCGAGCATATCACAGTCCCCCCGCCCTATTTCTATGTCTACATCGTCCTTCTCCATAGTGAAAACAGATGCAAAAAATTCATTTAGAACCCCTCCTACATCTTCCGGCTCCACACACAGATTGCCACTTTTGTCCCTAATGGGCCCTATTTTTTCCCTAGTTATCCTTTTACCCTTAATATACTTATAAAACATCTTCGGATTTTCCTTTATTTTGCTCGCCAGTGTTATTTCATGGCCCCTCCTTGATCTCCTAATTTCTTTTTTAAGTATCCCCCTGCACTTTTTGTACTCGTCTAGGGCTTCCTCCGTCTTTAGCCTTTTGTATCTACCAAAAGCCCTCCTTTTTTTCCTAATCCATTCCCGTATATCCCCTGACATCCACGGTTCCCTGTGGTTTTTGGAACCACTCTTGACCTTTATGGGAACATGTTGCCCTTGTATGATCTCAATCTCCCTTCTGAAAGCCTCCCATTGCTCCGATGCGGATTTTCCTACAAGTAGCTGATCCCAGTCCATTTTGGCCAGATCCTGCCTTATCCTATTAAAATCAGCCTTCCCCCAATTTAGAACCTTTATTTCCGGCCCATCCCTGTCCTTTTCCATGACCACCTTAAATCTTACCATATTATGGTCACTATCACCAAAGTGCTCACCTACTAGCACTTTTTCCACTTGGCCGGCCACATTCCCTAGAATTAGGTCCAGTACCGCCCCCTCTCTTGTAGGACTTTCTACATGCTGGCTCAAAAAGCTCTCCTGGATGCACTTTAAGAATTCTACACCCTCTGAGCCTTTCACACTTTGACTATCCCAGTTAATATTGGGGAAGTTGAAATCCCCCATTATTATTACCCTATTATTTGCACATTTCTCTGAGATTTGCCTACATATCTGTTCCTCTATCTCCCCCTGACTGTTTGGAGGCCTATAGTACACTCCCAGCAAAGTGCTTGCCCCCTTTTTGTTTTTAAGCTCCACCCATATGGCCTCATTAGAGGACCCAGCTAATATATCATCCCTCCTTACTGCAGTAATTGACTCCTTAATTAATATTGCGACACCCCCTCCTCTTATACCTCCCCCTCTGTCTCGCCTGAAGATTCTGTACCCCGGAATATTGAGCTGCCAGTCTTGCCCCTCCCTCAACCATGTCTCCGTGATAGCAACAATATCATACTCCCATGTGTTTATCAACACCTTCAGTTCATCCACCTTATTTGCAAGACTCCTTGCATTAAAATAGATGCCATCCAGCCTTGCCCTTATATATTTGCCCTGTCTACCAAGCTGACTTGTTTTTTTCTCTATAATTGGCAGCACATCACCCCCTATTTCAGCTCCCCTCTGTATCCCATCCCCCTGCCAAGTTAGTTTAAACCCCCCCCAACAGTGCTAGCAAACCTCCCCGCAAGGATATTTGTCCCGCTCTGGTTCAGGTGCAACCCGTCCGACTTGTACAAGTCCCACCTTTCCCAGAAGCAGGCCCAGTGATCCAGGAAAGTAAAACCCTCCCCCCTACACCAACTCTTTAGCCACACATTCATCTGCTCTATCCTCCCATTCCTATACTTACTAGCACGTGGCACTGGGAGTAATCCAGAGATTACACCCTTTGAGGTCCTGCCCTTTAATCTGTTACCTAGCTCCCTAAATTCTTGATGCAGGACCTCATCCCTCTTTTTACCTATGTCGTTGGTACCAATGTGGACCACGACCACTGGCTGTTCACCCTCCCCCTCCAGAATGCCCTGCAGCCGCTCAGTGACATCCTTGACCCTGGCACCAGGGAGGCAACAAACCATCCTGGAGTCACGTTTGCGGCCACAGAACCGCCTATCTGTTCCCCTTACTATAGAATCCCCTACCACTATTGCTCTCCCACTCTTTTTCCCCCCCTCCTGGGCAGCAGGAGCACCCCCAGTGCCAGGAAGTTGGCTGCTGCTGCCTTCCCCTGGTGAGTCATCCCCCTCAACAGTATCCAAAGCGGTATACCTGTTTGAAAGGGGGATGTCCGCAGGGGTTCCCTGCACTACCTGCCTGCCTTTGTTGCTCCGCCTGATGGTCACTCCCTGTGCTGCCCTACCCTGAGGCGTGCACAACTCGCTAAACGTGGTATCCACGAGCCTCTCAGCATCGCGCATGCTCCACAACCCATCCACCCGCAGCTCGAGCGCCGCAATGCGGTCTACAAGTAGCTGCAGCTGGATGCATTTCCCGCACACATGGTCGTCAGGGACACTGGCAGCGTCCCTGATTTCCCACATGGAGCAAGAGGAGCAGAACACGGGTCTGAGCTCTCCTGCCATGACTTACTCCTTTAATTAATTTAAAAATTAATTCAATACCCCAGTTACAGGTATACTCTAGGGCGCTTTATTTACCAACTGTCCCCACTACACCTTAATCCCGAGAAATTTAACACCACAGAATTCAAGCTTGTACTGAAAAGAGAGAAATACTCACCAACCAATCACTTACGTGCTCCCTGGTGACGTCACACTCTGATTATTTTTTACCTCTCTCCTCTGATGTTGATTTGGTCGGGCTTCTGCCTTGGCGCCGGTTTTTAAGCCGGGCCTCTGCTCCTCCTCCGCTGCTGCTCTCCCCCGAACTGGCCGGGCTTCTGCCTTGGCGCCGGTTTTTAAGCCGGGCCTCTGCTCCTCCTCCGCTGCTGCTCTCCCCCGAACTGGCCGGGCTTCTGCCTTGGCGCCGGTTTTTAAGCCGGGCCTCTGCTCCTCCTCCGCTGCTGCTCTCCCCCGAACTGGTCGGGCTTCTGCCTTGGCGCCGGTTTTTAAGCCGGGCCTCTGCTCCTCCTCCGCTGCTGCTCTCCCCCGAACTGGTCGGGCTTCTGCCTTGGCGCCGGTTTTTAAGCCGGGCCTCTGCTCCTCCTCCGCTGCTGCTCTCCCCCGAACTGGTCGGGCTTCTGCCTTGGCGCCGGTTTTTAAGCCGGGCCTCTGCTCCTCCTCCGCTGCTGCTCTCCCCCGAACTGGTCGGGCTTCTGCCTTGGCGCCGGTTTTTAAGCCGGGCCTCTGCTCCTCCTCCGCTGCTGCTCTCCCCCGAACTGGTCGGGCTTCTGCCTTGGCGCCGGTTTTTAAGCCGGGCCTCAGCTCCTCCTCCGCTGCTGCTCTCCCCCGAACTGCTTTACTTGTGAGATCAGGTGAATTTAGTGCTGTGATGAATTTATCTCCACTGTCTGGGGCCCATCTGTATGTCTGGTTTATTTTATGTAGCTTACTGTGTTCCTTTTTTGTGTCTGTAGTTTGGGCAGAAAGTTTAAGGTACACATTTATTTGGTTATGGTCTGAGAGGGGGGATTGCTGCCTGACAGTGAATGCGTTGATATCGCAGGGGTCCAGGTCAGTGATTGTATAGTCCACCACACTAGACCCAAGAGTTGAGGAGTATGTGAGTCTCCCTTGGGAGTCCCCTCTGAACCTACCATTAACTATGTACAGGCCTAAGGCTCGGCAGAGTTGCACTACCTCCCTACCGCTTTTATTTATTTCACGATCAAGGTTGTTCCGATTTGCGATGGCTGGTGTGACATCTAAAGGGGTCTGGCCAAACACATGGTTGTTTCCCTGTGGGTCTATGAAGTCAGGTTCACAACCGGTCCTTGCATTTAGGTCCCCACATATTATCACCTTTCCTTGGGCCTGGAAATGGCTGATTTCCATGTGGAGAGTATCAAATAACTCCTCTTCGAAATATGGCGAATCTATTGGAGGTATGTAGATCGCACATAAGTAAACATCTTTTTTTGCTATTCCTATATTTTTATCTAGTTTTAGCCATACGTGTGATTTCCCCTGTTTTACCGGTGAGATGTGTTTGTCCAGTTCTCCCTTATACCACACCAATATTCCCCCGGAGGTTCTGCCCTTGCGTGTTTTAGTGTTCTTTACTGAGGGCACAATGATTTCATGGTACATTGGAGGACAGTGGGTCGGCATGTCCTTTTGGCACCATGTTTCTGTTAACACAATTATATCAATGTCTTTTATAGCTTTTAGGAATTCAGGGTCTGTACTCTTCATCCCAAAAGTTGAGGAGCGGAGGCCCTGGATATTCCAGCAGCTTATGTGGAAAGAACGCATTTATATAGTTCAATAAAACGAAATAAAATCTCTCTCTGTCTCTCTCTGTCTCTCTCTGCCTCTCTGTCTCTCTCTCTCTCTGTCTCTCTCTCTCTGTCTCTCTCTCTCTGTCTCTCTCTCCCTCTCTCTCTCTGTCACACTCTGTCTCTCTCTCTGTCTCTCTCTCTGTCTCTCTCTCTGTCTCTCTCTCGCTCTCTCTCTCTCTCCCTCTCACACTCTCTGTCTCTCACTCTCTGTCTCTCTCTCTCTCTGTGTCTCTCTCTCCTTCTCTCTCTGTCTCTCTCCCCCTCTCTCTCTCTCTGTCTCACTCTCAGTCTCACTCTGTCTCTCTCTACGTCGCTCTCTCTCTGTCTCTCTCTCGCTCTGTCTCTCTCTGTCTCTCTCTCTCTCTGTCTCTCTCTCTCTCTCAGTTCAGTTCAGTTCAGTTCAAATGCTTTATTGGCATGAAAGTTTACAGAGAACCATATTGCCAAAGCTTACATTGCAAAAAGGTACAGTTTTCCAACATTCTGTAGGTGTCAATCGATTTGACATTTGTTGGGTATATACAATATTACTTTTAAACAATATTAATTTTAAACAGTCTTTCTACTTCATTTGGTACGTTCAATATTAATTTTAAACAGTCTTACTTTTAAACAGTCCTCAGGTTGTGACATGTTGTTACATATTTAGCCCCAAGGTATGGTCTGTCTCCTTCTCCTAGGACTAATCTCAATTTTGACAGATCATCCAATTCCTTGAAATCTGGGGTTGTTTGGCTTAGCTTGTTGAATAATATGTTTCTTGATGTGTTGAATTTTTCGCATTTTAGGAGGAAATGCATTTCTGTTTCAACCTCGCCAGCCAGACATTGATCGCATATTCTATTCTCTCTAGGCTGCCAGGATTTCTTGTATCTGCCTTTTTCAATTTCCAGTTGGTGGTCGCTTAGTCTGTACCTGGTGAGGGTCTGTCTCTGTTTTGTGTCTCTGATGGTCGTGAGGTAGTCTGCCAGTTTATATTCTCTTTTTAGGGCCCGGTAACATTCTAATCTGCTTTGGCTTTCGGTTATTTTGTTCCAATGTTCCAGGTAGGTTTCTTTGCATTTTTTAATGATTTGGTTCACTCGGATTGGTGTTTGGACGGCTGTGTTGGTCTGGGGCTGGTCAGGGTCCGGCTGAGTACTTAGTTTCAGTAGCAGCTGACTCAGGGGACTCTTTTCTGGGTTTAGCTCTTGGGTCTGAAAGGCTTTGAAATGAAGGGTGTCTGGGGAGCTAGATTTGAGGTGATTTAGGAAGTTTAGTGCTCGTTTTTGGATGTTTATTATCAGTGGGTATCTGCCTAGTTCGGCTCTGCATGCATTTGTTGGCGTTTTTCTTTGGATGCGAAGGATGCTTCGGCAGAATTCTGCATGTAGGGCTTCTATTGTGTGTTTTTCCCATTTAGTGTAGCTTTGGTGATTTAGCGGGCCCCATACTTCACTACCGTACAGTGCAATGGGCAGGATTATGCTGTCAAAAATTTTGAGCCAGATTTTGATTGGGATTTGGATGTTGTAGAATTTTCTTTTTATTGCATATAGGGCTCTTCGGGCTTTTTCTTTTAGTGCATTCACTGCTATGCTGAAGCTCCCTGATGCTGTAATAGTTAGACCAAGGTAGGTGTAGCTCATAGTGTGTCCTATAGTGGTATCACTGAGGGTAAACTGGTATTTGTTTTCCTGACATCTGGGTCTTTTCTGAAAAATCATGATGTTGGTTTTCTTTAGATTTACTGTTAGAGCCCAATTTTGGCAGTATTTGTCGAGTAGGTCTAGTTGTTGCTGTAATCCCTGTTCTGTGGGAGACAGCAGAACCAGGTCGTCCGCATAGAACAGGGACTTCACTTCTCCATCCAGGAGACGGAGACCTGGTGACTCGCTTTGCTCCAGCATGTCTGCTAATTTATTTATGTATATGTTGAACAGGGTCGGGCTCAAATTGCAGCCCTGCCGGACGCCTCTTCTCTGGGTGAAGAAATCGGTGCGTTTGTCTCCAATTTTGACCCCGCATTTGTTTTTCAGATACATTGATTTAATAAGGTCATAGACTTTGCCCCCTATTCCACACTGAAGAAGTTTATAATAGAGCCCTTCGTGCCATATAGAGTCAAAGGCTTTCTTGAAGTCGATGAAACAGGCGAATATTTTCCCATTTTTTGTTTGGTGTTTATGTTTTTCAATGAGGGTGTGAAGGGTATAGATATGGTCGGCGGTGCGGTGTTTTGGAAGAAAGCCTATTTGGTTTTTTCTGAGGATATTATGTTTGTTAAGAAAATCAAGTAATCTACTATTTAGAATACTGCAGAATAACTTCCCTAGACAACTGTTGACACAGATGCCGCGGTAGTTATTTGGGTCTGATTTGTTTCCACTTTTATATATGGGGGAGATTAGTCCTTGGCACCAGATATCGGGAAAACAGCCTGAGCGTAATATGATGTTGAATAGTTTGAGTATCGCACCCTGCATCTCCATATTGCTGAACTTTAGCATTTCATTTTTGATGTTGTCTGGGCCACAGGCTTTCTTTAGGTGGAGAGATTTTGTTTTTGTGGCCAGTTCTTTCCATGTGATTGGGGAGTCTAGAGGGTTTTGGTTGTCTTTAATTGTTGCTTCTAATGTGTGGAGTTTTTCTGTGACCTGATGTTGACTTGGGTTTGTTTTGTTTTTTGGGATGTCTTTGTAGAGGTTTTCAAAATGTGTTCTCCAGATGTCGCCATCTTGGATTGGTAATGCTTGCAGTTGTGTTGTACTCAGGTTATTCCACATTTCCCAGAATTGTTTTGGATTGGTGGAGTTTTCAATTTCTTCGAGTATTTTGTGGGTATATTTTTGTGTTTTGTTCCTAATGGTGTGTTTATATCTTTTGAGGGTTTCATTGTATCTAGTACGTAGGTCCGGATTGTTTGGTTGCCGATGCTTTTGGTTTGATATTTTTCTCAGGTCTTTTCTGGCATTTTTGCATTCGTGGTCAAACCATTTCATATTTTTATTTTGTCTTTTGTGACGCTTCCTCTTCTGTTTCACGAGGTCGGCTTTTACAGCTGCCTCATGGAAGATCATATTTATATCCTCTATGGCCGTGTTTACACCATCTCTGGTGATCTCATATAGATTTTCTTTAAATTTTGAAATTTTACTTGTGAGATCAGGTGAATTTAGTGCTGTGATGAATTTATCTCCACTGTCTGGGGCCCATCTGTATGTCTGGTTTATTTTATGTAGCTTACTGTGTTCCTTTTTTGTGTCTGTAGTTTGGGCAGAAAGTTTAAGGTACACATTTATTTGGTTATGGTCTGAGAGGGGGGATTGCTGCCTGACAGTGAATGCGTTGATATCGCAGGGGTCCAGGTCAGTGATTGTATAGTCCACCACACTAGACCCAAGAGTTGAGGAGTATGTGAGTCTCTCTTGGGAGTCCCCTCTGAACCTACCATTAACTATGTACAGGCCTAAGGCTCGGCAGAGTTGCACTACCTCCCTACCGCTTTTATTTATTTCACGATCAAGGTTGTTCCGATTTGCGATGGCTGGTGTGACATCTAAAGGGGTCTGGCCAAACACATGGTTGTTTCCCTGTGGGTCTATGAAGTCAGGTTCACAACCGGTCCTTGCATTTAGGTCCCCACATATTATCACCTTTCCTTGGGCCTGGAAATGGCTGATTTCCATGTGGAGAGTATCAAATAACTCCTCTTCGAAATATGGCGAATCTATTGGAGGTATGTAGATCGCACATAAGTAAACATCTTTTTTTGCTATTCCTATATTTTTATCTAGTTTTAGCCATACGTGTGATTTCCCCTGTTTTACCGGTGAGATGTGTTTGTCCAGTTCTCCCTTATACCACACCAATATTCCCCCGGAGGTTCTGCCCTTGCGTGTTTTAGTGTTCTTTACTGAGGGCACAATGATTTCATGGTACATTGGAGGACAGTGGGTCGGCATGTCCTTTTGGCACCATGTTTCTGTTAACACAATTATATCAATGTCTTTTATAGCTTTTAGGAATTCAGGGTCTGTACTCTTCATCCCAAAAGTTGAGGAGCGGAGGCCCTGGATATTCCAGCAGCTTATGTGGAAAGAACGCATTTATATAGTTCAATAAAACGAAATAAAATGGACCTATTTTGTGGGATGAGTGTGGAAACATTATTTTCTATAATGCTAAGTGATGATTTAGTATAAATTTCATGAGGCATGCACATATATCTATCTAATAATAGTAATAATACTGATAAGATAACAATGATAATGATAAATAACAATATTAATAATTTCTCCGGCTTTCTATCAGGCTGTTCAGCATCGTCATGATCTTTCTCAGTTCTTGGTCTACAGTCTGTGGTCTAGAGGGGGGTCTTGGGTCAGGTATAAAAGCACGGTTCTGTTGTCGGTTTTGTAAAGGGGGGTGGGGGACATTGGTGGTCCTGTTTGGGCTCCCAATGGTAGGGGGGGTGGGAGGGCTGCGTCTTTTGGCAGTGTTTATGAGGTTTCTTGCGAAGACCCACATCCGCTGTTTGAGTAGATGTATTTCGTCATAGAGGTCCCTTGTGTTGATGTTTGGATGATGGGCCAGGGAGACGTTGGGGAGGACAGAACATCTCGTGTCGATCTCCCTGTTGGTGTTGTGGATTATATAGGCTGGGGTGTCCTTTCTGGGCAGTAGTGTGGAGATCACGATCCGCGCCTCGGGGAATTCCCTGCTGGCCTTTTCTGCCATCCTGCTCACCGCCCAAGCCGTGCCTTCCTGTAGGGTGCGTAGGTCGTTCGTGCCTGTGTGGATCACAATCCATTTGGGGCTTCCAAGGGATTCTTTGTTCAGGATCTTCATTGCTTGGCCTGTGTTGCTGCACCATTTTTTCAGGACTTGATGGTCTGGGAACAGCCTCTGGGGGTCCAGAAACTTTCCGTTGGAGTCGGTCAGCAGGACCGCCTGAGGGGCTGGTTTTTCAGACTGGGTAACAGTAGTCTGGGTAGGACTCGCCTGGTGGCTGGTTGTTGGCTGGGTTTCTGGGATATGTTGTGTGGCAGGAGCGGGGTTTGGGGCTTTCGGTGTGTCCTCGTTTGGGGGGGTATCTGTCGGTTTTTGTGTTCCTGTGTGTGAGGACTGGGTAGCAGTAGTCTGGGCATGACTCGACTGAGGGCTGGTTGGAGCAGGGTTTGTGGCTTTCGGTGTGTCTTCGTGTGGGGTGGCATCCGGCGGGTTCTGTGTCCTTGTGTGTGTTGTTTTTGTGTCCTCAGGTTTTTGGACCTTAAGAGGTTTGTGTTGCCTGCTGAGCCTTTCTACGGTCTCCTTCATTTTGTTTAGTTGAGTACGGAGTTCTTTGATCTCATTTCTTTGCTCCTCTGTGGTCTTTCTCAGCTTGTGGATGGTGGACTCGTGTTCCGTTTTTAGCTGTTTGAATTCCTCCTTCAAATTCTTGGCCAGTGTTTCTCTGTATTCGTTGAAATCAAGTTCTAGTTTGGCCAGATTCTCTTTCATCATTTTGTTTTCGTTGAGAGGTGTGGGGGGGGTGGAGATGTACAGGGAGGTGTTTTCCTCTGCTGGTCTCTCTTCTTCTTCCTCCACTTGGCTCTCCTCGTCCTCTGTTCGACTCTCTTTTGCTTCCTGTCCATTGGTCCTCTTTGTGTCTGTCTTAGTTTTCAACTGGGGGAATTCCTTTTCGAAGGTGTCCAGATTTTCCACATTCCCCTGTATCATGATCGTTCTATTTTTGTTGTAGTAGCTTATGGTTAGCAGGGGGTCATCTTTATCTAGGTTTCCATCTTTACATATTTTCAGTCTGCCTCCACTGCCAATACCTTCACTGGAGACGTATGTGTAGTGTTTTTGTAAAGTCTCCTTCCAGGAGGTGACGTATTCGGTGTAGAATATGAGGTTGTTCTTCAGCTTAGTCCCTTTGTGTGTGGTATAGTCCACGTAGAGGATTTCTGGGTTATTTTTTAGTGTTGTGTACTTGTATTTTTCCTTTGCTTTATTTTTTGTGCATTGCTCAGGATATATCATTTCCCTGCTCATTGTAGTCGTTTGTTTTTTGTCTCAGATAGATAACTTTTTTTTTCTCTTTTTTGTGTCGTGTTCCACCTTAGCCCACTTTTAGGTCCAAAATTGGGAGTTTTTCAGGGGTTCATCTTTGATATAGCTGCTCTTAAAGGTTTATCTTTCTCTTTTTCTCACAGGCTCTTGGTTCGGGTAGTTTATCGTTTCTCTCGGGTTTCTATTCCTTTTCCTCGCGGGTTTGTTGTTCTTTTTTCAGGTTTTTTTTTTTTTTCCAGCTAAATTTAAATAAAATTAAACTTTTTCCGAACTAACTTTAACTAAAATGAAACTTAGGTAGAGTTAGGTAAAACTTATTTCTCTGGCTTTTTCTCTCCAGCTGGTGTTTCCTCTCCTCTCTCTCTCTCTCACGCTCCGTCTCTCTCTCTCTCTAGGTGCAGTTACCTCTCTTTGCTCCTTTTCTCCTTTTCTCCTTTCAGCCGTTTCCCTTCGTTCAAATTTCGCGCTCTCAGCTCTCAGCGCTCTCTCCGGGCTTCTGCCCTGGCCCCAGCCCCTCGGCTCGGCTGTGCTGTCCCGGCCCGGTGTTTGTCCGAGTTTCTCCGACCCCGGGGTTTCTCGGGTTTCAGGCCCCGGGCTTGCTCGCTCTCCAGGCCCGACCCGATCCGGCACCCCTATCTCTCCACTCGCCTCTTTGACTGGCTCGGGCCGTTCCTCCCGGTCTGGGTCGACTCCTGTTGCTGCTCGCTCTCCTTCTCTCCGGTGCCTCGCTCGGCCCGGTTCCTCGGGCCTTTCTCTCTCTCTCTCTCACTCTCTGTCTCTCTCTCTCTCTCTCTCTCTGTCTCTCTCTCTCTCTGTCTCCCTCTCACTCTCTGTCTCTCTCTGTCTCTCTCTGTCTCTCTCTCTCTCTCTCTCTCTCTGTCTCTCTCTCTCTCCAATTCCAATTCAATTCCAATTCCAATTCAAATGCTTTATTGGCATGAAAGTTTACAGAGAACCATATTGCCAAAGCTTACATAGCAAAAAGGTACAGTTTTCCAACATTCTGTAGGTGTCAATCGATTTGACATTTGTTGGGTACATACAATATTACTTTTAAACAATATTAATTTTAAACAGTCTTTGTACTTCATTTGGTATGTTCAATATTAATTTTAAACAGTCTTAATTTTAAACAGTCCTCAGGTTGTGACATGTTGTTACATATTTGGCCCCAAGGTATGGTCTGTCTCCTTCTCCTAGGACTAATCTCAATTTTGACAGGTCATCCAATTCCTTGAAATCTGGGGTTGTTTGGCTTAGCTTGTTGAATAATATGTTTCTTGATGTGTTCAATTTTTCGCATTTTAGGAGGAAATGCATTTCTGTTTCAACCTCGCCGGCCAGACATTGATCGCATATTCTATTCTCTCTGGGCTGCCAGGATTTCTTGTATCTGCCTTTTTCAATTTCCAGTTGGTGGTCGCTTAGTCTGTACCTGGTGAGGGTCTGTCTCTGTTTTGTGTCTCTGATGGTCGTGAGGTAGTCTGCCAGTTTATATTCTCTTTTTAGGGCCCGGTAACATTCTAATCTGCTTTGGCTTTCGGTTATTTTGTTCCAATGTTCCAGGTAGGTTTCTTTGCATTTTTTAATGATTTGGTTCACTCGGATTGGTGTTTGGACGGCTGTGTCTGTCTGTCTGTCTCTCTGTCTGTCTCTCTCTGTCTGTCTCTCTCTCTGTCTCTCTCTCTGTCTCTCTCTCTCTGTCTCTCTCTCTCCCTCTCACTCTCTCTCTGTCTCTCTCTCTCTCTCTCTCTGTCTCTCTCTCTCTCTCGCTCTCTCTCTCTCTGTTTGTCTCTCTCTATCTGTCTCTCTCTCTGTCTCTCTCTCTGTCTCTCTCTCTCTCTGTCTCTCTCTCTCTGTCTCGCTCTCACACTCTGTGTCTCTCACTCTCTGTCTCTCTGTCTCTCTCTCTCTCTCTGTCTCTCTCTCTGTCTCTCTCTCTCTGTCTCTCTCTCTCTGTCTCTCTCTCTGTCTCTCTCTCTGTCTCTCTCTCTCTGTGTCTCTCTCTCTCTGTCTCGCTCTCACACTCTGTGTCTCTCACTCACTGTCTCTCTGTCTCTCTGTCTCTCTCTCTCTCTCTGTCTCCCTCTCACTCTCTGTCTCTCTCTGTCTCTCTCTCTCTCTCTGTCTCTGTCTCTGTCTCTCTGTCTCTCTCTCTCTTTCTCTCTTTCACACACTCCCTCGATCTCTCTGTATCTCTCTGTCTCACTCAATTCAATTCAATTCAATTCAAATCGCTTTATTGGCATGACAAGGTACATCTTATGTTGCCAAAGCATCGAAAAACATTAATGGTTGAACACATAAACGCAGATCTATTCGTACAATGTATAAACAGATATATCCCTGAGTGTATAAATATACATTCATATAATTTATATATACTCTTTTCTTATATTTAGTGGTTGTCCCTCTGTTTATGGCAAGCTGTAACGTAGTGTGCCACTAAGGTTACACAATTTCTCTCTTCCCCTAGTAGGTATGGGAGTTTTTGGTCGTCATTCAAATTTCTGAATTCCGGGCATATTTGTGTGAATTTTGGGTAGAAATTCTCCCTGATGCCCTGATATTTTCCATAAGCTGTGAGAAAGTGCATCTCTGTCTCCACCACTCCCTGACT
Source organism: Somniosus microcephalus (assembly GCF_052327205.1). Lineage (NCBI taxonomy): Eukaryota > Metazoa > Chordata > Chondrichthyes > Squaliformes > Somniosidae > Somniosus > Somniosus microcephalus. The sequence continues at coordinate 59,002,173 of NW_028225181.1, forward strand.
GCAGTGAGAGCATATCCTGTCCTCTCTTGGTAGCCGGGTCTGTCTGTGTCTGCCTTTTTCGATCGCCAGGCTATGTTCACTGCCTCTCACTCTCTCTCTGTGTCACTCAGTTCAGTTCAGTTCAGTTCAAATGCTTTATTGGCATGAAAGTTTACAGAGAACCATATTGCCAAAGCTTACATAGCAAAAAGGTACAGTTTTCCAACATTCTGTAGGTGTCAATCGATTTGACATTTGTTGGGTATATACAATATTACTTTTAAACAATATTAATTTTAAACAGTCTTTCTACTTCATTTGGTACGTTCAATATTAATTTTAAACAGTCTTACTTTTAAACAGTCCTCAGGTTGTGACATGTTGTTACATATTTAGCCCCAAGGTATGGTCTGTCTCCTTCTCCTAGGACTAATCTCAATTTTGACAGATCATCCAATTCCTTGAAATCTGGGGTTGTTTGGCTTAGCTTGTTGAATAATATGTTTCTTGATGTGTTGAATTTTTCGCATTTTAGGAGGAAATGCATTTCTGTTTCAACCTCGCCAGCCAGACATTGATCGCATATTCTATTCTCTCTAGGCTGCCAGGATTTCTTGTATCTGCCTTTTTCAATTTCCAGTTGGTGGTCGCTTAGTCTGTACCTGGTGAGGGTCTGTCTCTGTTTTGTGTCTCTGATGGTCGTGAGGTAGTCTGCCAGTTTATATTCTCTTTTTAGGGCCCGGTAACATTCTAATCTGCTTTGGTTTTCGGTTATTTTGTTCCAATGTTCCAGGTAGGTTTCTTTGCATTGTTTAATGATTTGGTTCACTCGGATTGGTGTTTGGACGGCTGTGTTGGTCTGGGGCTGGTCAGGGTCTGGCTGAGTACTTAGTTTCAGTAGCAGCTGACTCAGGGGACTCTTTTCTGGGTTTAGCTCTTGGGTCTGAAAGGCTTTGAAATGAAGGGTGTCTGGGGAGCTAGATTTGAGGTGATTTAGGAAGTTTAGTGCTCGTTTTTGGATGTTTATTATCAGTGGGTATCTGCCTAGTTCGGCTCTCTCTCTCTCTCTCTCTGTCCGTCTCTCTCTCTCCCCTCTCTCTCTCTCTGTCTCTCTGTCACACTCTGTCTCTCTCTGTGTGTGTCTCTCTCTGTCTCTCTCTGTCTCTCTCTCTCTCTCTGATGCGCCTCAATAACTTCAAGGCTCAAAGTTAACTGGATAAAACAAGGCTTTTATTCGCAAAGAAAGATGCCTGTGTCTTCACCTAGCTTCACCTAGCGTTCTGCTGTTCTGCTGCAAGACAAGCCTGGGCTTGTCTTAAGTAGGGCCAGGTATGGGCGGAGCCGACACACCCAATGGGGAGAAAGGGGGCGGTGCACTATATACAATACAAGGTAAAACACCGGAGCAGGCAATACAATATATGTAGTTAAATACAGAGTCTGATGAATGACATATTTCATCACATTCACCCCTTCTACAGATTTAGTCTGTCCGGGGGTGTGATAGTCCTCTGTGACCGACGTAACGGTTGCGGTGTCGCGGGTGCCGGCTGGGTGTCCCGGGTGGTCTCCTGGGTCTCTGCCGGGGGCGCCACCGGGGTTGTTGAAGGAGTAGGTGGTGGGGGTACCATTGGCTGGTGATCTTCCGGGGGTGATGAAAGAATAGTGGGTGGAGTGGGTGGGTAATAGTTGTTGTGGTTGTTGTCGTTGTTGCTGTTGTTGTTGCAGTCGTTGTCATTCTTGCTGTTGTTACCGGCTGGGGCGAGGTCTTTTATGGACACAGTGTCCTCCCGTCCGTCGGCGTGCCGGACATACGCATATTGTGGGTTGGCGTGGAGCAGGTGCACTGGCTCCACGAGAGGGTCCGTCTTGTGGCCCCTCACATGCTTCCACAAAAGTACCGGACCTGGGGTGGAGAGCCATGACGGTATGGATACGCCTGAGGTGGATTTCCGGGGAAACACAAACATTAGCTCAAGAGGCGTGGCATTAGTGGCGGTACACAATAGTGACCGTATTGAGTGGAGCACATCTGGGAGGACTTCCTGCCAGCGGGAGATAGGGAGGCCCTTGGTCCTTAGAGTTAGGGTGACTGCCCTCCATACTGTCCCGTTCTCTCGCTCCACCTGACCGTTACCCCGGGGGTTGTAGCTGGTGGTACGGCTCGTGGCGATCCCCTTGGACAGCATGTACTGGCGTAGCTCTTCACTCATGAAGGACGCCCCCCTATCCGTGTGGATATAGCTTGGCATACCGAACAGGCAGAACAGGCTGTTGAGGCATTTAATGACCGTGGCGCTGGTCATGTCTGGGCAGGGGAAGGCGAATGGGAAACGGGAGTATTCGTCCACAATGTTGAGGAAGTAAACATTGCGGTCGACGGACGGGAGGGGGCCCTTGAAATCTAAGCTAAACCGCTCAAAGGGCTGTGTAGCTTTGATTAGGTGGGCTCTATCAGGGTGGTAGAACCGAGGCTTGCACTCAGCGCAAGTGCGGCAGTTCCTGGTCAGAGACCGAACTTCCTCAATCGAGTAGGGTAAGTTGCGGGACTTTATGAAGTGGAACAGCCGTGTGACCCCTGAGTGGCAGAGGTCGTTGTGGAGGGTCTGTAGCCGATCCCCGGTGGCATTGGCACACATCCCTCGTGAGAGGGCGTCGGGGGATTCATTAAGGGCCCCCGGCCGGTATATGATGTCGCACTCGAAGGTGGAGAGCTCGATCCGCCACCTAAGAATCTTATCATTTTTGATCTTCCCCCTCTGTTTATTATTGCACATAAACGCTACCGACCGCTGGTCGGTAAGTAGGGTGAAGCGTTTGCCGGCTAGGTAGTGGCGCCAGTGGCGCATTGCCTCCACGATGGCTTGGGCCTCCTTTTCCACGGAGGAGTGTCTGATCTCAGGCCCCTGAAAGGTCCTCGAGAAGAAAGCTACGGGCCGCCCCGCCTGGTTGAGGGTGGCCGCCAAGGCAAAGTCAGACGCATCGCTTTCCACTTGAAAGGGAGTGTTCTCGTCCACTGCCTGTAGCGTGGCCCACTCAATATCCTGCTTAATGCTTTTGAAGGCAGCATGGGCCTCAGCAGAGAGCGGGAAAGAGGATGCTTTCAAGAGGGGGCGGGCTTTATCGGAGTAGTTAGGGACCCATTGGGCATAATACGAGAATAACCCCAGGCACCTTTTCAGGGCTTTGGGAGTGTTGGGCAGGGGCAGCTCCCGTAGGGGGCGCAATCGGTCGGGGTCTGGTCCGATTTCCCCATTCTCCACCACGCTGCCTAGTATGCAGAGGCGCGTGGTGTTGAAAACGCACTTGTCCTCGTTGTAAGTGGGGTTGAATTTTTGTGCGGTTTTCAGAAACCTCGCGAGGTTTGAGTCGTGGTCCTGTTGGTTGTGGCCGCAGATGGTGACGTTGTCGAGATAGGGGAAGGTTGCCTGCAAGTGGTGGTC